>NW_008623061.1:1812-17095 GCF_000691845.1 Merops nubicus | reverse complement strand
TCCTAACCCTAGCTAGAAATGTTGTGAAATTCTCTCCCTCCCCAACAAAATAACTAACCCCAAATCACATAGAATTTAACTAATCATAGCCACTGAATTGCCTTTCTGATCAAGTCTCTTTTGAATATCCTAGCCCAGGTTATTTATTGGAGCATGGTAATAAAAAGACTTATTCAGTCCCTTGGAAATTGTCCATGGTTCATTTTTATGCAAAGAAGACCTCATCTTTTTTAAAGGAGAAAAATTAATTACTAATGAGCACTGAAAAAAAAAAAAAAATCAAGAAAAATCACTCAGCTTTAGTAACACATCATTGCGTCAACTTTGACTAAGAATTATGAGTAGTTTTCATGAAAGCTTTTTTCCAACTTTTGCTTCTCTTTCTTGAAGGTGTGGTGGAGCTGTGATGTTATTGCAGAAGAGTAATAATTTTAATTTACACCACCTTTCATTAATGTTTCTCATAAACATTATTTATTTAAGACTTTAACACTTTAGAAGTTAGTCATTGGAGTTTTTTTCATATTTATTGTTAATGTGGATATTGATTTGATTTTTTTATTATTACTTAGGGTTTGTGTGTTTTTGTTTTGTTTTGGTTTGGTTTGTCTTTTTTTGGTTTCTTTTTAAGAAAGCACTAGTTTCTTAAGCCCTTTTTCTGTTTCCCTCATACAGATATTGTCATTGCTAATGGGGAACTACTATGTAAATAAGATTATTTACATTACCTATTGTATGGAGCTAATTTAGAGTGAAGCCTATACCTGAGAGAGTTAAGTACCTTTGGGGAGCAAATTTAAGATGATTTAGCCATCATAGCTCTTTCTCCCATTTCTATACTAGTATAGCCTAGTGAATACTGTCCTTTCTGCTCACACCAGTAAATTAAAGGATGTGCCTGAGCACTGGAAAAGCATAATCTACACTTCTAAAGAGCTGGACTCATCCCTGCAGGACATTGCCCCAGGTCAGCTGTCACTCTCTCCTGAATATCTCCCTAAATCAAGTTTAATACAACAGTTTTGATGACAGAGAGAGAATAGTCTTGGGAATCATTTAATTTACTGGTATGGATGGACCCAGGGCGTCTTAGATGGTGTACAAATATAACACCATCTTATCTAAAAGTTAACATTCTTGTACACAGAAAATAATATCTTACAGGCAGACAGTTTACATAAAATCTGAAGTAGCTTGTGATCTAAAACCCGTTTGGTGGTAGGGATTTTGGCAGCTGAAGCTGACTGTTATACATTTTCTTTTTTGCCATCTCTGACTGCACTAGCAGAGGAAATGGTTTAGCATTTTGTTGGTTCTTTAGAATTATATCCTAAAGCATGCAGCTGGAGATAAGGCAAAAGACTGATGGAGTCTTGGTGTCAATGGAAGAGACTGTGCATAGCGAGGACTATGCTGAAAGGCATAGGAATGTGCATTTTATGGTTCAGTCTTTAACTCCCTGGTGAATCTGTTCACAGATTTTAAAAATGAATGAATTAATTGCATTGTACTCTATTACTTTCCTTTGGAGAGACTTGGACCTTGCAAGGAGTTTCGTTATATTTGCTGTTTGACTTTTTGTATTAAGCACCTCTTCTAGAAGGCCTGGACTAATAAAGCTGATATAGGTCATCTGTGTAGTCTCACATTTGATTAATATGTAACTTAAAATAAGGTGAATTTCATCCAGATTATCTGGACCACTGGACCAGGTAATATTAATGCAAGTAACCCACCTTTTCAAATCTGAATGGAAATAAAATGAGTAAGTTACAAAATGATTGTTTTCTGAGTGACAGTCATCTGGTTACATTTCTAGTTTTTAGCAGTTTCTGCCTGGCCTACCAGACTTCGAGTTGACTGTATTAAACTCACTAGTATTTAAAAGTGTGCTCAGATTGTACAGACTAAGACAGCCTCACTCTATGTTGTATAAATGCTTTGGTTCTGCATTATCTCCTCTTCTATCACCTCATTCCTTCCATTCTCCTTGTGTCAGCTCTGGTGCTTACCTAACAAGTCAATAAAGTGAGTTCAGCACACTAATTCTGCAGAAAATCAGCCAACCATCAATGGTAATTTCAATACAAAAAAATTTGAACTGGTTAATCGAAGAGTGAGAAACAGTCCATTTGACCCTATTCAGAGAAGCACTGTGTGGGTGGAGGAGGAAGTCCAATTATGATCCCCTTTGTTGGTTGCAAGTTGTGAAATTGGCTAAGGTTTTTCATTCATCAGTACCCCAATGGTCTAATAAACCTAGACAGCTTACAGCTGGCACAGGATTTCCACCATGAGCATATTAGAAGACCAAATAATTTTACAGGTGTTCTTGTCTGTGTCTAGGATTTCTGTCTGAATACAGATGTTCAGTGTTCTGCCTGCCACATACATTCTTGCCTATCTCATCCTGCTGTGGCTGCCTCATATGCTAACTTTTTACTATGAGCCTCTTTGAGCCCTAAATCACATTTAATCATATTCTTATCCACTTCTGTGGATCAGTGCATCTTGACTTCATATCTAAAAGGACATTGAAGAGGAAAAATGAAGTCATAGGATAATAGTGCAGATTTTTTCTCTCCTGAGAAAGAGACTCCAGAAGTGTCCAGAACAATGGTTTGAGATAACATGGTTTCAACAAACTAGTCAGTGTAATTCAGATTTTCTCCTTAACTTTAGGAAGACTATATTGGCCAGAACCATGTATTTTTGATAGGAACTTGAGAGTAAAACTACTGTCTGAGAGGAGGTAAAGGAACACCTTACATGAACTTAGAGACTGAAGGAGTGTTAGTGTGTCCTCAGGACTGGCAGAAATGTGCAAAAGTGCAAGAACTGGTGGACTTTAATTATTTCTTAGAAGGCAAATGGACAATCCTGTGAGGTATGACTTCCTCAACTTGAATGTTAATCATCTTGTGTGCATGAGCTGAAGTAACTTATTAGATATACTGTCCCGTCCCTATTGTGGTGTGTCATTGTAGTCATTGCAATCCTTTTCACTAATTCCCACTCTTTAATAAAAATTTTAATCACTCTTTCTCTCCTCAGATAAATCCATTGGGGGAAAAAAAAAAAAAATAAAAGGAGAGAGAAAAAGAAAAAAACAGGAAAACAGGCTTTTTCTCACAACTCATGACCCATTAGACAAGAAAAGCAAAAAGGAAAGGAATTTTAAGGGCATTTGTAGCTTGATGGATGAAAATTTGAGAGTAATTGAAAAAAATAGTAGCACTGAATGTTGGCAGAGCCAAGTGACCAGGAGAAAAAATGAAAGGGGGGGTTGGAAAGAATGGGCTCAGCAAGACAAAACTTTTAGAATGTTAAATTCCAGTTGAATTATGAGCTCTGGGTGTCTCCATCCCTTCCCTGAAGTTATTTCAGTCATGAACACTGTGCTTTAAAATTAAATATTGGTAAATCTAATTGTCTCCTGTGAAGTGGAACCTAGAATTACTGTATCTTAAAGCTATGAAGCAGAGTAGTAGGATGGGGAAGTATTGGATGCATAGGCTATAAACAATGCTCTTTTGAGGCTCCAAATAAGCCTTTAAGCCATGTCTTCTCTCAACAAGCTTCTTTGTCATATGGCCAGTGAGGACAATTAGAATTACGGTTCGTTTCAGTGCATAGCACTTTTTTTCTCCCTGCTGATTCCTAGGCGTATTGAAAACATTGTTACAACCTTTCAACACATACAGACATACTCTCTCACTCCCTTCAACAGTCCATCTTCTAAATCTGCCATTTCTGGGCATGTTTCAAAGAAACCACCAGCCACTTTTGCCTTAATCTATATCTTTAGACACCTAAAGCTAGGAGAAAATGCAAAGGCTGTGTTACAGAAGCAAGGTCTGCACACCTGAACTGTAGCATAAATCCAAGTCAGGCTTTTTCTCAGCCTTGCCTTGCTAGCTGTCTTTGCCTTGTGTTGGTGACTTAAGTACCCTCCACATCTATATTTTCCTACTAGCTATATATAGTACTTTAGATAGCAATATGATTGCTGTGAATTTCAGGCACCTAATTTTTCATTACTGTAGTACCGTGTCACAATACCCATTTTGGGAGCACATCTTGATTTCAGCTATACTTCAAGATGTATTGGGAATTAAGAGCCAGAAGGCTTTTAAAAATCTGGCTTTGAATTTATTCATGGATGTGGATGTTTCCTTTCTCAGTGCTACAAGGTGAAACTTTCAGATCCTTTGTCACCTCGTGGAACCCGAAGTCCCGGTCTGGAGACTGGGCTTTGTGAAAATACAAGGTAGGAAAAAGGTACCAAGAGAGTGTATAAGAGGTATCATCAAAGACAATTTTATGTGCTGAGACCCACCTAAACCAGCCAACAAATATGGGAAGAAAGGGCAAAGGGGACATTTATTTACTTGTGTTTTGGAAACAAATGATTGTTTCCAAACAAATTTTCTAGAGTCAAGGGAATCTTAACTCCCACCTCCCCATTGCCCCCAGCCAAAAAAAAAAAAAAAAAAAAAAAAAAAAAAAAGGGGTTGTCACCAACAGAAAAGTGAAAATAACATATTTACATGAGATTGCAAAGTGTTTTTGAAGTTCATAGTAAATTTGAGGCTTTGGAGGGGGCAGCCCAGGGGAAAACCTGTTACTTTATGTCCTTCCTGAAGCATAAAATTCAGCAAAAATTCAATAGTGCTGTCAAATGCCAAATAGGCAGGTCGATATGTTAAACAGGAAGTAGTGACACTTCCAAAGAAATAGGCTAAAGCTTACAGCCAGCTTGAGATATAAACTCTAATGATTTCACACCTTCATTCTTAGTCCACATGTGGAATCGCGCTCTGACTAAGTAATGGAGAGCACAGAATTTACAGCCCTCCCTGATGGGATATTCAGCCATGCATTTTCATACTGCAGTTCTTTCACTCTGTTGCAATGCTTGTTATGTTCATTTCATTCTTATTAGAGATGAATGAAAAGCCAAACCCCTTGCTGACCCTACATCAACTATGTGAACAGGCAAGACAATCATGTTTCCTGAATTTTGAAATCAGAAAATGACACGAACAGCTCTACCTGCTCTTTCTGTTAAACCAGATACAAAACTTCTCCTTGTTTTGCATGGCCTTCTTAAATTAACCTGTTCTGTCCCAAACCTGCAAACCACAAAACATCCATGACCCTGTCAGATATCCTTTTCTTCAGAAGGAATCTGGTAGTCCTGAAAAGTTTGGCATCTACAGACTTAATTGAGCACTTGAAGTACAATGAAATCTGCAAGATGAAGACAAGAATGTTCCTTCTTGGATTTATTTTGCTCATTCCAGGCATTTTTTTTTACTTATATGGCTAGCTCTACATGGCAAGTGCTGCTTCTTCCAGTGTTTATATAGCAACTAGCATAGCATCGTGGATTAAAATGGAAACAAACTACTACTCCAAAGTCCACATAAAATGAGACACCCTTATATTCCATCTCTAAGCCTCAAGAAGGGAGCAGCAATCATCTGTATGAGAGCAGTTTAAAGGTAGGCATGGCTTGAAAACATGGAGTTGTGTTTTGGGGTATTACTGCTTAGCTCTGTAGCTGTTATTTGCAGTAAAATGGAAACTATATGACCCCTTACTCTATGTGCTATTTAAGAGGTGCCTTTTTCAGAGGTATAACATGCTGTACTTGTGCCTTTCTTGAAAGGAGGTAGCTGGACTGGATTGTACCATCCCAAATGCTTGCTACACTAACGGATCTCATAATACACTGGGTCTATAGTGTATTGATGCAGATTAACAATATAAAAACTTAAGCTATGTTTTATATTAGCATTATTCTTAATGCTAATGTAATGTCGAACCACTAAGGCAGCATTGTTAGAGTGTTAGTACTGTAGATTGTAATGACAAAAGGAATTAGATGGGTTTTCTATGCTAAATCAATCATTAAGTGGTGGTATAATTATTTGCTGTTAGTAAAGCTCTTTTTTCCCCCTATTGTAAAATTGACAGTGTACAAAAGTAATTGCACTGTTTTCATTGCAGCAGGGCTCCTTAAGATTAGAGTTGGGGAGGAAAGATGTGGCATTCCTAATCCTTTTGACATTTCAGGAGGAATGCATGAGTAATATTGCATAGCCATGTAATTAATCAGCCTGAGTATTCGTGGTCTACAAAGCATGTATTTCTACTTGCATTAAGACGGGAAGGGTGAATGGTGGGTGTGAGAGTTTCTACATTCTGCCCTTCCACTGTTTTAATTACAGTGGCACATTGTCTCCAATAATTTCCTTTGTCAACTTTGTGTGTGCTTTGCATGCTAAATAATGACTAGACGACTCTCCATTTAAATATTTTTAACTGGAACAGCAGAGCTTGATTGTTAATAAACCTAGATTTTATCCCTGACATACCAGCCATCACAAAGACTCTATGGAAACTAAATTTGGGGATTCTGTCTATGATGTTTTAATTTTTCCTGTTTTGTGATGGCTATGTTTAATAGCAATAGAAGCCCAACAGTAGAGAAATGCTGCAGTTTATCTGGGAGGTAAGGGGTGTAAGTCAAATTGTTTTTTTCCTTCTTTTGAGGTGAGGTAAGGTAATACTGGCTTTTGTAAAGTTGCACAAAGGCAAGAACATGTCCGTTCATCCATTTATTCATATGTTCATTTCGTCCCTTACTCCTTTTATCCTCCAGTCCCTCTCTCCCTGCTACTTCCCATCATCCCTCTCTCCCTCCTTCCTCCCTTCTTTCTTCCTCCCTTCTTCCTCTCTTTTTTTTTACCTCCTTCTTTTCTTTTTTTGTCCCTTCCTTCCTTCTCTTTCATGTTCATTCACAATAAAAGTAAAATCCTCAGCTTTAATTTCTCACACAAAATAATGCCTATGTTAGCTATCCAGAACAGGAATCTGATATTTTAAAATCACATCTTAGATTAATACCAACTCTGCTTGTAACAGTAGCAGCATGTAGCACACAACAGTTTTCTAGAACAACTATAAAATAGAAAAGGAAGTTGCGAATTACTGAAAACCTGTGTTCACCAAAATGGGAATAAAAGAGTAACTCGGAGAGAAACAAAAATCCTTATGTTATTGCTTTTGTATTTTGAAGAGACCTGGCAGTGGATGTGTTTTCAAAAATATATAAGGCACCATTCCACAGAGAGTGATTTTGCCTCCCATTGAGAGAAGACATTGATAACCACCACAGACCTACCACACCTTAAATCTGCAAGATGTATTTTCTCTTACTCGTCAGCAAAATGTCAATAATATCAGTTGACCTGCTCATTTACTGGACTATAATGTTTCTAACCCCAATGGATACAGTACTGAAAGCTACAATGTAAGGCTTGAATCCTTTTAAATGCCACCAGGAGATAAGACAATATACCACCTTTTGTGCAGTGCTAGGCACTATACTGTTTTTGACATACCCAGAGTTTGGATGGGACACTGTCTGGAACTCACAGCTATCATGAACATCAATTAAGAAGTCATAGGTAAGTGTATGATTTTCACTATGTCACAGACACAGAAAATGTTGGAAAATTCCAGTTTGTGTCATGGCCATTAAAGAACTGAGGGAAAAAAAAAAAAAAAAAAAAGATAATGATCCATTAACAAATACTAAATCTTTATAGACTGGTTGGTTTGTTTTTTAACCACGGACATATTTTCAAGGGGATATTTTAAAATGTGTGCACGAACATCCTTTTTGTCACATATTAAGCTCTGAACTGGACTCCCAACATCCACATCAAGAGCCCTACTGAACTTCATATAACCTTTGGTTCTGTTATATAAATATGAAGACTTTCTTCCTTGTACTAGGCTTAGCTGGTTTTCAATTGCTTTCATGTTTCTGTTTTTAAAACTGTTAAACAGATATCAGTAATAATAATTTGTGTGTCTGGTACATGTTGATATTTTTGGTACATTTGCTGTAAAGATAAGCAGATGGGGTTTATTAAATTCTGTAAAACTATATGTTTTAAAGAACCAGAACATGAAGGCAGCTTGAAAAGGCATGCTGAGCCGGCCTCCTTTTTAACTGATTCTGAACCACAGCAGACAAATTGTTGATAAAATATTTTAAATTGTTAATTGGCTATGGTCTTTTATGCTCCTAATCAATAAATTGCTTGAGCTGTGTCAGATGTTTTTCCTCAGTTTTATTTGTTTTAGAAACAAATAACAGGCAACCTAACTATCTCCAGTTCAAGTTAAAATGCTAAATGATAATACAAATCTGGCAGAAATACCTTCTTACACGAATGACAACTTAGAAAATTCACCCTAGGTAGTCACTCGCTTTTACTTCCATATATCAAGACTGTAACATGGCAGCCAAATTTGGTCTACCTCTTCAAATTTCTCTGTCCATCTTATGAGTGCAGCAACCATAGAGAATTGCAGTTGTATTCTTTAAAAGATATTTCTGTTTCTCTCACCTTGAGTACAGCAGTGCTTTTAAAGAAGCACTTCAAGGCTCTGTGAGCTTAGGAGGAGAAGGACCAAAGGGCACACTGGGCAAACAGTAATGAAAAGAGCCTGAAAAACAGCAGAACCCATTGCAGTGGTTGCTTGCTTTAACACCTCTGAATGAGTGTTCAGGGTGTTTCATTTTGGGAACACAGCCATGAAGGAGGTTATTGCAGGTGGTCTCAGCATACTCTTCATCCATTTTGTTAATATCACTGTACAACTTACTTCTAATAAAAAAGAAGGAGTCATTGTCAGTGGAGATGGCAGGGAGAGAACTAAGACAACCATTGTGTTGAATGTGATTATTCCAGTCCTAAATACACACAGAAAAATTTGACCTTGGGTTCTCATAGGGATGCTGTGAGGGGGAATAAAGTAGATAGATAGATAGATAGATAGATAGATAGATAGATAGATAGATAGAAAAAAAGTGATAATCTTGCTATTTACCAGACATATGTTATTGAATAAAATGAGAATGTATATAATTATGGCTTTTAACATCTGCATAGTCCTGAACAGTAAAAGCAGACTTTTACAGATCATACTGGATGTGACATTGATTTTGGAACTGCAGTAGAAAAGGAAGACAGTCAAACTTCCAGATATTTTCCCAATGAAACCTTTCAGATAGTCCTATTTTAAAGATTTTTTAGCTGTACTTAAAGTCCAATTCAATATTTCCAAGTAGAGAAATGGAAATATTACTCTAAAGAAGAACTTTTAGTGTGTTACCGTGCATGTTGATTGTCCACTCAGTAAAGGAAGGGCCCTGGAAATATCTGTTTGCCTTATAGCTGTTATAGCACTTATACCATCAACATGATGGTAATACATTAATATAACTAAATGAATAAATAAAATAAAGAATATAAACCAGGATAAATGAAAAGTTAACCAAGAATATACTTCCAAGTCTTTTTTTTTTTTTTCACAAACACAGTCATATGAATCCTAAACACGAACCTACCTCATTCTGTCTTGAGCTGAATATATCTAGGCATGTCTCTGCAATTTCTACATGAGAACTATGCTTCTTTTTTTAAAGCATATCTGTTGCTACAAAGACCTCACTGTGGTCTGAAGTACCTACACTTACAAGTAACTACAAACAGTAGGGGTTTTGGTTTTGCTTTGTTTTGTTCTGTTTTGTTTTCCTGAGCTACAGGATACTATGAATATGCTGTTAAGAAATCCCAATCTAATTACTTGAAGTTTGAGTATGACTACAGGACCTGTATGCTGAGTGATTTCTACAACACTGGTAGTAGTTCATGGTAGGATGGCTCAACTCCATTCAGTAGCTGAAATTTATTAATTCAGGCACAAGTAGATCAGTAAAGAGGGAAAAAAAAAAAAAAAAAAAAAAAAGAAAAAAAAGAAAATGTTACGAGGTGCTTAGCAGTGTTGAAATTCAAATCCTCCTACCAACTTTTGCTTTCTCATGGTTACCCTTGGAGGTCCCCATTCCTGTGCTAAGTTTGGCACTGATGTGCTGGGAGAGTTTTAGCAGTCAAGATAGTGCCAGAACACCAATGAAACACAGGGAATAAGTAGTACTGTGTTGCAAGTGGGGAAGATTAGCTAACTATTCAAGATTGTGAAAATAAAATATGTAGGAATATATTTATTTCAGTGTAGAAGTGCACTCATTAGTTATTGTATTCATCAGTGGAGCAATTCTGCTTCAGTGTACCTTATCCTTGAGTGTAGTTCTTGTTTGATCCAGAATCAGCTTAAACCAATTGCTATAGCTATCACTAGGGAGTACTAATCCCCTATATTACATAAAGTACATTCTCAGATGGCTCATCACTGAATAACATTGGAGGAATATCCTAGACATGTAGACACAGACTGTTATTCCTTTGTATTAAACTTATTCAATACTTCCTAATTCCTAGCTAATAGTATGTATTATCTTCTGGTGTAATTGTGGACACTGTTTTTTAAGGCCACTGCATGGTTATATCTCTCTGTATTTATACAATGTTTTCCCAAGAATATGGCTAACAATCTAGAATTCATTCGGTTTCCTTAGAAAAGTCTTTTCATTGCTTCCTGCCTCAGTTTCTACACTGAGTAAAGGAGAATCGTAGCCTGTTTGTATGTGACAAGAGGAAATGATATTTAAGTTCTTTAGGAATGTTTATAAGATCTATGGGTAAAAGATGCATATGTATTAATATTTTATAGTTGATGTTGAAAGTCAGTATTGAGGTTATTCTTGTGTACTATAAATGAATGAGAAGGTGCAGATAATGATTTGCCAGTCTAGACAAAAAAAAAGAGCAAAATAGCCTATTATCTGCATTTTCATCTAGTAATAGGATGTCCAAGAAGGGGAAAGAAAATGTAATCAAGTAGAGAACATGGCCTTTTATTTTCATGAACTTTGTTTTGAAACAAAATGGAAGCATTTATCTTATTTTGTTGGTATCAGCACTCCTCAACACTGCTAAGAATAGTTAAATATTGCAACTTATCAGGATAGTATCAATATCACAACAAGATAAATGTTTCCTTTTTATAATGTAAACCACCACCACAGGTCCTCCAGTATCCAGAGAATGTGGGTGCAAGCTGAATTAAGCTGCATTAAAACAACTCAATAAATCAAATATTTAAAGCTCTGAAATGTTTGGAGCTCTGCTGTGCATACAAAAATCATCTTTAAAAGCGGTGGCATTGAGCCGGAGTTAGGAAAGATACAGTGTGATAGAGAGGAGTTATTCTAAGCTTGTATTCATAATCATTTTAATTGTTAAAGAAACAACTCTGATTACTTTTTTTTTTTTTTTTTAAATAATTAAAATTTGGAAACTGACCTATTTTATCTGAAAAGCAAGGAAAAAAAAATTCTAGCCACTCACATCTGCTGCTTCCTGGATATGAGCCAGTCTTTCAGTGTAACACTAACTCACAATGCAACAGAGAAAGGACAAACATGCCCCCTCTCTTTGCCTGATTAGAGGATGTCTCATAAATGCATTCCCTGGACAAGCTTTATAATAGACTCATCCACTTTGTGTTCAATTGTAAATGCAATACCTACTACGATTAGCTGTTCAATTTGTTGAACTTCATCCTGTAAAACATTTGGTAATAAACAGGACTGGGCACAGACAATAAAAATAATTGTACATATTTCTTTAAAGTATGCATTGCAACTTGGAATTTTAGGTTTAGGGTTTGTGTTTCTTTCCTAAAAAAAAAAAAATTTATTTCACAGTAACTTCTTGGTAGCAGCAGCAGGTGAGCAAATAAGCTGTATGATTTTGCCTGGTGAATTAGTGATATCAGTCAGGTATTCTGGTGTAGTTAAATATTGAAAGTATTCTAAATGTAGAGAGCAGTTACAGAAGGGGAAAAATTCTGAACCAGTTATCAACTGTTTTGCTCAGTACCAACATTAAGCACAGACTGAAAAAGAAAGAGAATGCCAACTTGGCAGAAGGTCTGTACCTTATTTCTTAACCCTGATGAGCCAGAGCTGCTCTGATCTCCCATTCCTCAGTGAGACAGAGTCATGGGGAATTGTACCAAACCAAACTGTATGGTTCAATTCTGAAACGCTTTCTCAAAACATAACCTTAAATCCTGCAAAAAACAGTTCCCTGATTCTCCCGCTACTGAGCAGGCAGCTCCCACTGCCTTCTGCAGCCCTACTGGTGGTCGAGGCCGAAGCACAGGAATAAAAACTGCAGAACCAGGTGAGAGGTAGAGAACTCGTGGGAAAGAGATAGAGAAGGTTTATGTGTAAACAGCTGCGAGGCTTGTGCTAAAACTTCTTGCCTCAGTAGAGCATCCATTTTACTTTGAAGCACATCTCACCCTGTTTCACTGTTTGATTTTTTGGAACCATGGCTCAGAACTCCCTATGTGCTTTTCATCAGTTGCACCAGGGAATGTTGTAACTGCGTGCTTAAATGCCTGTTGGTGCACATAGAGCTTCCCATTCACTGCTGTGTTATTGGCAGTCCCGATAATGACGGTGCACATAAATTAGGAATGTAACCATACACCTGTGCTTTTAAGTCATTGAAGTTTTCAGCTAAAATCCGTTTTTCTACCAAGAAATATTTGTCCAGACATCCCCTAGTGGATAAATGTGCTTATCACAGATATTTTAAGCTGGCTAGTGTTACTTTTCTAGACTGGGAAGCATTATTTCATTTTTGGGACATCAGAACCTTCTTATACACAGGCACATGCACAAAGTTCATTCGGTGCACTCTATAAGCAAAGAAAAAAATTAAGGAATCTTTTTTCTGAAGGAGTAATGTTGAGGAGAACACTGAAAGATCAGCTCATATCTGCTCCTTTGTATAGAGTTCTTGTGCACTGGCTTTTTGGCCTCAGTTTCTTCCCCTGTGAATAGAATGTTAATAGAAAGTCATGGCAGTTGGAAGACATTGATTTACTGATATTTACAATGCTCAGAATACATAAGCCATAACATAAATGTTATCCTTTTTTTAGTAGTAGTCATTTATTTTGTTCCTCAAATCTAAAATAGTCTGAACTAATGAAAAACTCTCTCTTTTTTCTAGTGTGAATTTGGCCTATCTTATTTAAAAAATGAAAGAAAAAAAAAAAGTTTGGTTTAATTTAAAATAAATGGGTTGTAGTACTTTTACTTCCTTCTAGATTAAGAGAAATAAATGGCTTGATTTATATATCTCTAAACCAGGTAATGTAGGAAACCTAGTGAGGGAAGTCAATTGTCTTTGGTTTCCAGACCTGTTCCCTGGCTGAAGACTCCTGTGTTTGAGCAGCCAAACTTTTCTGAAATTCTTCCATTGCTGCTGAGACCTAGGGTGGCCTGCCAGAGCGACGAAGCATAGCGGATGGCCAGCAGGCCTTTAAGGAGACAGCAGACCATGTGTCAGTTGTCAGGAAAACATATTCCTCTATTTTCCTACCCCTTGAGTCAGCTATATTTCACAGCTCTGGTGTCAATGGAAAAGCTTAATATCAACTGTAGTGCAAATACAGCTTTCCAATTAATTCATACCCCTGAAATACAATGGGTTTTTTTCTATTTCTTTTTCTTATTTTCACTTACTAAGAGTGGAAATTTCACCCTAGGTATGACTGTGCAGCCACTACTATGTTTAGTGTTAGAAGTGCTAAACCAAACCATTACCTTAGGATCTTCCTATTGTATATAAACAACAACAAACATGGTGGCATCTGCATCTTACACTGGTGTGCTTTTCCACATACCAGAAATACAGAAAGAGGTTATCTTATTCACTTATCTAGAGTAGACTTTAGCAATGAAATGACTGTTATTCCCCACATTACTAGCACTGGTACAGCTGGTGTAAGAGAGTTTATTATTTTTTTTTTTAATCATAGATACAGAAGAAGGGTATGCTAACAGAGATTATCAAAGTGTGTTTTCAGAGAAAGGAGGGAATTTGAATACTTCACAACCACTCCTGAGCTATTTCTTAATTTAAGTCAGAGTCTCTATCCCAAGAAAGTATTCCTTTCAAATAGGTGAGCTAAATTGTTTCATTTACTTCTAGATTCATTTCCTTCTTGTGTACCACTGTTGATAGGAAGTGTATTTTAAACCATGCTAATGGATCACATGACTATGAACAAATCTGAGAGAAGAGAAGAGAAGAGAAGAGAAGAGAAGAGAAGAGAAGAGAAGAGAAGAGAAGAGAAGAGAAGAGAAGAGAAAAGTATTTTGCTTCTAAGTGATGTATAATGATCACCTAGTCCAACTGCCTGACCACTTCATAGCTGACCAAATGCTGATCAGACCAAAAGTCGTTGTTGAGGGCATTTTCCAAGTAACATCGATCATTTCTCTAGAAAGACTGTTCCAGTGTTTAAGCACTTTCTTGGTAAAGAAACGCTTCCTAATGTCCAGCCTAAACCTCTCCAAGTGCAGGTTGAACCATTCCCATGTGTCCTGTCACTGGACACCAGTGAAAAGGAGAGATCAGCTTGCACAACATACACTTAGTGTGTGTTGTAGAACACAGCTCTAGCCTCAAATATAACCAGTTCCTCTGCAGAAATAAGTTATATTAGCAGATATTCTGAACTATGAGTTTTGTGAGAAGTTATTAAGCTACTGTTTCTTATCTTCAGAAGACAATATTGTCTTAAGTGTGATGGCGCATTTTGCCTTAGAAATGTTTAGTCCTTCAGTGGTGCGTGTGTGTGTGTCTACGAGTGTGTGTCCTTGAATTACTTTTTACATTGCACTTCAAGATTTGATGACTCCAAGTGATCCTGCTATTGATTCAATATTAGGGAAACAAAGAGTTATTAAGTGATAACCTGTTGGTGTATATTTTTGCTCTGTTCATATAAACCAGTGGAGCAAGATCAATTTACTCTCCGGTTGAATTGCTTTCCTTGTGGGCACCTAAAGCATACGTTAGAGAGCAGCTTCCAAGAAACAAATTTATTTTCCTGAAATGATGGTCTTTATTGGCAACATCTAGTTCTTTTAATTTTACAGTTGGTTTACCAGTTATTATCTCTGTTTTCATGAAGCATGAGAAAAATGCTAGAACAGTTAAATGTGCTTACCATATAGTTTGTGAATTAGTGGCTCCTTAAAATTGGCAACAGATGTGGAGCGAAACAGTACTGTCAGTTCTCCTTTCCTTTTCCCACTTACTCCCCACAAACCTGGGAAATCACTTCCCTTACAGAGATTACCAAAGTACCATCAGCATGTCACACACAGCTGTCAGATCGGTCTCAAATATTCATTCCTATGCCTTATCCTTTTTTTTGGCTGCTACAAATCTGAGAAATCAGAAAGCTGAGGAGGCCAGGGAGGGGG
>NW_008623061.1:0-1781 GCF_000691845.1 Merops nubicus | reverse complement strand
CCGATGCTTTCCTTGTCCATTATGCGTTTGATGGAATGTGCCTTTTAAATGACTTGTACATCTCTTCTCAGGTGTGCTATGGGCAGAGTGGCAGCAATTGCCAGCGGTGACTAAGTGAGAAGTGACACTCTCTGTCTCTCTGAGGGTTTCTTCAAGTCCAGTTTGGAGCCTTTCATTACATTGCAAGAATCCATTAAGACAGAAACAAGGTTATTCCATGAAATGTTTTTGTGACTAAAGAGGACATCCAGCTCTTTAATCAGTGACAGAACATCTACTCTGACAAGACTGAGTGATACAGTGCGCTTGGCTAGCACCTTTGCAACTGAAGGGGAATATAACTTACAAGGACAGACAGTATTCTCATTAAATTGCCATTGGTTGATTCATCAATGCTCCAGTGGAAATAATTATTCTGTATATGTTTGATGTAAATGTCTATGTCAAATGAAACCTCATTTTGTATTTTGCAGATGTCTGATCCATGATAATTTGGCTAATGCCTTTAGGTCATGAGATAACTGCCTACTCCCTTCAGTTATGACAGGGGCTGTGGTGAGAGTCTGAGACTGATGAGGGGGAGACAAATACACATACAGCCACACCCAGACATATTTATTTATAAATAAACAAGCAAAAAAAAAGTATTATTATGATGTTAGTATAATCCACAGGGATTTTTTTTTTTTTTCCCCTATATGGGTGTGTCAGATACTGAGTAGAACAAAGAGAGTAATTTCATTGACCTTTACAAAGTCACCCCAGAATAATTGGCAAATAAAATCTCATCCCACAAATATATTTTGCAGAAAGATGCTGTAACTGACCACAGAGGGAAAGTTTTTGTGTACTTAGGTGTGCCAATACAATGCTATATGAACACATATAAGGCTATAGATTGATTTTGGAATGAGCCCTGAGCAAAGTGGAAGATGGATGCACAGTGAGCTACTGTAGAAATAGCCCAGAAGGGCTGAAGTCTCTCTAAACAGCTCTGATTTCATTTCTTTCCATTTTTTTCCTGGGAGAGACAAGTTATGTTTCATACATGTAGCAAATTACTACCCATGTAATATTGTCTGATGGAAAATGATAGAGTAACCAAATAAATGTTCACCTTTTCTCATTAAGAAGGTAGAAAAGCATGGATAGCCCCCTTCAGTACTGAGTAGAAGATCCAAGATTTAAACAGATTAGCCTTGGGAGTTCTTACAACATTGTTGGCTTCTTCATAAGCATATAATCTTTAGGAACAATCTAATCTACTCTATGTAAAATTGAGATCCTTAGTCATTTAGATAATTGTTAATGATTAATATACACTTGATAATACCTAGTTGTATCTTACTTTATGAGCAGAACTACTGAAATCAAAGGGACCAATTACTAGATAAGGAAAAATTCAACTATTCATTAAAATCTAAATAGTTCAACTTTTTTTTTTTTTTTTTTTTTTTTTTTTTTAGAAAAGCAGTAGGAAGAGAGAATGAAAAGGGAAGAATAAAGATGATGAGGAGTATCAGCTGAGATTATTTTTCCCAGACATTGTTGTTTCATATTCTATTGAAATAATGGGAAGTTCGATATTAAACCAAACAAAAATATACTGAAGACATGGAGGTAAAGAAAACAAAAAAGACATGGAAATTAACAATTACTGATAAGCTGTTTTCCTTTCTAAGATAAATAAAGTAATGTTTATTTTATTTTTTTTTTAAATGAGAAAATTGTGACTGTTTTTGTTTTTCAAGAAGATAATCATAGAATCACCATGGTTGGAA
>NW_008623060.1:0-30263 GCF_000691845.1 Merops nubicus | reverse complement strand
AGAAGGCCACCAGGTTTGTCAGGCATCTTATCTGATCTCCAGCTCAGAGCTACTTATGGTTTTTCACCAAATGTTTTCTAAATTAAATCAGAACTGAACTTGGTTTGAGACGCTCAGCATTGACTGAGACTTGAAATTACAATTTTTTTATCATCTTGAAGCTGTTGCTAACCTCAGGATACAAACAAAACAAAATTAAATCAGAACCGATATTTAGCCTGATTGAATGTTTTAGCAATCTCTAGGCATCAAAAGGCCTTATTTCGGTGGTAAAAACTCCAGGATATGCATTTTAGAGTGAAACAGGCACTGCCTTTCTCTTTGTAAAGTAGGGTGTTTCTTTCCAGAGAGGAAGGGGCATCTTATGTAAGTCAACTTGTCCTAGTGATGCTCAGGTGAGACCTTACCTAACCTCCTGGTGCTTGTGAATCCCACATAAGCTGGCCAGCTCTCTTCAGGTGTGCTGACATCTGAGCCAGGGCTCTGCGCTGAAATCTGTCAGTGTATAAGACAGAAGCTCTTTCCTCTTGAAATCTCTTGTGGCAAAACCCTCAAGTACAAAGCAACAGATTTCTGATTTCACATCATACTGGTTTCATAGAGTAAAATCACTGTAACTACAAATACGTACTCTAAAATTGGCTGTACTGGGAGGTTAATGATTCACAGGTGTTTTATACTAAAACTCAAACTACACATAGATGTTATTTTGATTAAATAAGAAAAATGAAACTGTATCTTCTGTATCTGAGCAGAACTGCCAACCCCCAACAAATAAATAGTATCTGTTTCTGCACTGAAGCAGAGAATAGCTATTGATCAAAGTGCCTGATATGCCTCCACCAAAAACAAGGTTAGCAACATTATGAAGGATAAAGTCCAGGTCGTTACAAGAAACATCAACAGTTAGTGTATGTGCAGGAACTTGCAAGGATCTTGTTTAACTGTACTTGTGATGCCTAACACTCCCTCAAAATTAAGTATATTTCTATTTTTACATGCATTTTAGTGATGGCAAATGTTCAGGGACCAATTTAATTACAAAACTTAAGGAATTTATTTTTAGGTCAAATGTTTGGTTTGAATGTTAACACTCAGTAAGTATATACAGCATCCTGCTCCAAGCCCATGGTACCATTCTGGTCTACGTAAAACTTCATTTATTATAAAATGAGAAAGCAATATTAAACAACTGCCTACCTGGTGTACAGTTTAGAAGTATTCCTAAGACATACATACTCGATCCACAAACCATACTGTTTTCCAAATCTAACCAATACCTTTAAGAGATACTGTCTACTCAAAGTATGATTAAGTGTGACTGGGGCTGCTGTGACAGAAGTCCTTACATCTCCTCTCCCCAGAAGAACACAGTTGGAACAAGCTGCTGCATTCTCAGCTTCTTCACACTCTTTGGATCTCAAAAGCAGTTGACGGCACTTGAGGCAGAACAACAGAGGACTATGAATGAGAACACAGAATATATATGAAATAACCTCTAGTGATTTAATAAACAGTCTTCATATCTCCTTCAGGCAAGTGCTCATTCTTGTTCACCCCCTTTTTTCTCCAGAAGAAACAGCAGCCCACTCATGCTTACAGCCTTGAAAGGCTCCTTTGCAAAACAAGGATGCCTTATTAAAATGTCCTGTGAAACACTATCCTTGATCAAAGGAAAATACTAAGAATCCCAAGGGAGGCCTGTCTGGAAGACAAAGAGTATCATTTGCATAGGCTAACTCTTCATTTAAAATTGACAAGTGAATCTCAAGAGGCTGAGAAACCCACATATTTATGTGGCTGAAGCAGTCCCAATGACAAAGAGAGAAGGATTCAGAAAGGGAAACTGTAATAGCACCCCAAGGATCCCTGAGCATTTTTGAAGAGGCAGAAATGCTCACTAGAAACATCCCTCAGACTGAAGGGGGAGGAAAGCATCCAGTTCTGATGCTGGGAGTCAACAGGCTCAGAAAGGGAAAAGCCATTGCATCTTAAAGCAAAAAGAGCCGTTAGCCTTAGGAATTTTTAATTCAAAGTGTGTTACCTTGAACCTTTGTCCTGCAGCCTAGCAGCCTAGATGTGTAACCGAACAAATCTTGTAAGACAACCTCTCAAAAGTCAATGGCTTCCTTATACAGGCAAAAGATCTCATACCTCTGTTTATGTGATACATTATGGTTGTTAGCTGTCAACATTAAAGCCTGACAGCTGATGATTCAGTGGGAAGATGCTAGACATCCCTCTGTACTGCATGGAGCTGCTCCACAGAGGTATAGAGAAATGAGGTGCTTTAACCATCCAAGTGTGCTACCATGCTGAGAAGACTGACTTCCATGTCATCTGAATCTGGATGAACAGTTCCCCAAAAACCTTGTCAAGAAGTCCTTTCTCATTCAGAAAGAATTTTAAATTATCAGAAGGATTGAAATCACAGCTGTCTTCAGGGACAGTTGATGCCTTGCATCGATTTCTGGGGAATATGCCACTAGACACTATGTCAGTTGATGACATCACACATCTCACTATAGTGAGGCAGAAAATCACAAAGAGAAGAAGTGATCTTCATGATGATACCACTGGATGTGAAATGGAAAATGTACAGTCTGTGTCCAGATGCGAAGAGAGAAGGGAGAAAAGCACACCACTTCTGGCAGGCCTTCAAAGGTGTGATGAGATACAGTTGGAAGCAAAGACAGGAGGAGCCTCTACCAGCAACAGCATTGTTTCCTTCTCTGAATATACAGATGAGTACAAGTGGTTGTAAGGTTAACAGAGGCAAGTTTGTGGTTGTAGAGAAAGTTAAATTCTGTTTTAGCTTTTTTCACAGACAGTGCAGAAAATGAAGAGGAACTCCTCAATGGCAGAAGTCTAAGTCCTTGCTGTTGTAATTCCAGCACTGGAAAATTCAAAGCAAAATTACCTTCTTGAAGAGTAACAAAGTTATCTTACTTCTCTGACAACAGGAAATTATGTTAAGCATTTAAGTCTAGTGAATATAAAGTGTTAATGCTAACAGAAATTATTTCAACTTACTGTACTTATCTGTAGGGTAGCCTGGAAATACAAGTTCTATCACAAGCACCAGGACATATACGGATTTTTTTTTTTGCCAGGAAAAAAAAGCAGAAAAGGGCTGTCAGCTATTTTTCATAGTCAACAGCAATAAGAGAAATCAGTTCAAGACAGATAAAGAAGAAGCCACTGAATTAAGCAGTAAAACCATGTGAAACTTGTGTTTTCCAAGAATTTCATATAAATACAATCTGGTGATAATCATTGCTTCTGTCAGCAGCAGCAGCCTACCCCAATCTCCATTGGGACTGAATACCAGAAGAAAACTTCAGAGCCTTTGTCAGATTCCTCAGAGCTGTCACCACACAGTTCAACAACTTTGGGAAAGGCCCTAAGATCTTCCATGGTAGCAGCAGATGCTTGAGGAGTATGCCACCCTTGACTGAGGTGGCAGGGAAGACACTATTTGAGATATCACTGCACTGCAGCAGATGGAGAACAAATGATGGTTACATCCTTTCTTGTCCCTGTGTATGAGGAGGTATCTTGAGGTTATATGAGTACAAAGAAGCAAAAAAATATTTTATTTAAAAAATATTTTTTACATAGAGTGATGCTGACATACCTCAATAGTGATCATCCAGAAATGATGACTGAATGCTATGTTAACTGGTTAAGAATGCCACCAGGGAGACTTGAGTGCTTCCTGAGATTACAGGGTTTTTGTGCTGATGCTCAAATGGCCTAAGGCTCCATTTATGAGAACAATCCTCTTTGATGAAGAAGAAAGATAAAAGTGTGATGCAATTTTAAGCTGAGTTGTAGTAAAATACTGTATCAGTATTGGTTCCACCATTACTGCAGTAGTCAACAAAATCACAGAATCACAGATTAGTTAAGGCTGGAAGGGATCTGCTGAGATCACCTAGTCCAATCCCACTGCTAAAATATGTTGTCCAGGAGAGCATCCAGCTGGGTTTTGAATATCTGTGCAACCTCTCTGAGCAATTCATTCCACTCTTTGATTATCTCACAATAAAAAAAGTGTTTCTGTGTTCAGATGCTATCTCATACATTTCCACTTATTCCCCAGGCCTATTGTCCTGTCACTGGCACTACTGAGAAGAATCTGGGTCCCTCTTAATTGATAAGATTCCCCTAAGGTTTCTCTTCTTCAAAGTTTAATAGCTCTTTCAGCCTCTCCTCACATGAAGAGTCCCTTAATGATTTTTGTAGTTCTTCGTTGGACTTGCTCCAGTAAGTCTGTATCTTTCTTGTACTGGGGAGCCCAGAAGTGGACACAACACTCCAGATGTGGCCTCTCCAGTGCTGGGAAAAATTATTACCTCCCTTGATGTGCTAGCAAGTCTCTTCCAAATGCAGCCCAAAAAGGCTGTGAGCCTTTGCCACAGGGCCACAGTGCTGGCTCAGGGTCAGCTTGGTGTCCACCAGGACCCACAAGTTCTGTACAGAGATGCTTTCCAGTCCATCAGGCATTACTGTGTACTTATGCATGTGATTATTCCTCCCCTGATACAGGACTTGGCATTTCCCCTTTAACTTCATGAGACTTCAGTCAGCTTAATTCTCTAGTCTAGGATAATATTATGGGAGGCTTGAGACAGTGTCGAAAGCCAAAGTTAGGTGAACTACATCCACTGCTTTCCCCTCATATACCAAGTCACCCCATTGTAGAAAGGACATCAGGTTGGGAAAGCATGATTTTCCCCTCTGTAAATCCATGCTGACTGATCCTGATTCCCTTCTGTCCTTCATGAGTTTTGAAATGCTTTCCAGGAGGATATTCTCCATCATCTTTCCAGGAACTGAGGTGATGCTGACCTCCTTCAGTTTCCCCCAGATCTTCCTTCTTGCAGGCAGCAGTATCATTTGCTTTCTTCTAGTCTTCAGGAACTTTGTTCAGTCACCATGAAAGAAGCTAGTTGCAATTGGCCTCATAATGGCATCAGTGAGCTCCCTCAGCACATGTGTGTGCAACTTGGCCAGGCCTCATTGGCTTTTGTACATTTTTTTTAAGTGCTCCCCGATCCTAAGTCTGGAGCAAGGCTAGAGTACTTCAGCCTTTTCTTTGTTACCAGTTCCTCTGCCCCATTCAGCAAAGGGCTGACATTTTCCCTGGCCTTCCTTTTACTCTTTATGTACTTGTAGAAGCCTTTCTTGTGGCCCTTACCACCCCCTGACAGATTCAACTCAAGGCCAACCCTATCTTTCCTAATGCTACCCCTGTATGCCCAGATAGCAGCTCTGTATTCTTCCTGGGTCACCTACCTCTGCTTCCATCTCCTGTACATTCCCTTTTTATCTCTGAGTTTAGTCAGGAGCTCCTGGCCCATCCATGAAGGCTTCCTGCTGTCTCTGCTCATTGTCTGCTTGTTGGAATGGGTCTTTTCCAGGCTTGGAGGAGGTGATACATGAATATCAGACAGCTCTCCTGGACCCTTCTTCTTCCTGAGGCCACATCCAATGAGATTATTCCAAGCAGATCCCTGAAGAGGTAAAAGTCTGCTCTTCAGAAATACAGGACAAAGGTCATAGTTTTTGCTCTGTTCTCTCTTCTTAGAACTCCGCCATCCTGCAGTCACTGCAGACAAAGCTGCCCCAGCTGTGAAGGAGGAATGCCAAAATACCCTGAGGTTAGTTATGATCTCAGGGACCTTTGGCTGCACATAGTTTTTCAATTTCTCAGGTAGTTCTTTTCACCACCTGCAGGACTGCCAGGATTTGTAAGGAGATGCAGCCTGTGAGATGGAACAAGTTAGGGTAATCGGTTATCTCAGTTAATCTTACCTGCCCTTGAAGGAGCTGGAGAATCTTTTAATAGGGCACAAATAATCCTTTTTTTTTTTTTTTTTATCTCCTCATGATAGTAAAAGATGCAATGGTTTGTGTCAGTCTGCTTCTGTCTGACATTGGAGGAAAAACCTTCCAGAATGCAAGCTTTCCTTTGCACTGTTTCCTTACTCTACCTTTAAACCTCAGAACATATTAGACTCTTCATTAGGAAAAGCACATTGCTCTACAGCACTATAAACCTCCCAGCTCATGCACTGTCTCAAACCTAAAGGTCTGCCTGGGTGATCAAAGAGTTGAGGCTACCAGTGAAGCATATGCATTAGCAGCTTTTGCTGCTGTGGGCTTACACTCTTTTTGAAACACAGCTAAAACTTTTTCTTGTTTTAAGTAATCCCTTGTGAATGTGAAGAGTAGATGCACCAGACCAGACCAAGGAAGTCTCAGAGTTCTACCTCTGATAGTGGCCAAAAGCAGTAAGAGCACAAGACATCTGCAGCAGTACTGCCACCAGCCATCCTCCCAGTCATCTGTAGCTCAGGAGGCACTGGAGGCAGAGATGGCTTGTAGATAACCACGTACAACACAAAAGAATTTGAGAAAGCACTGGAGTTCATAAATAAAAAGAGAAAAATATAAACAGGAAGGATCAGGAATAACTTTAATAGTTCATACATCTGTCACTTGAGAAATGCATTTCATAACTCATTAGGTTAAAGCTTTTTGTTTCCGTAACTGGTGTGTAAATAACAGAAGACAATATCATATTGATCTCTAAGTACTATGACAACATTTACTTAAAGGATTTACATGTGAACTACCCATATATTCAAACATCTGTGCAACTTTTTCATGTTTTAAAGTTATAAGTGCTTTATTTATTATTTGCTGGATCTTGTCCCAGTATCAACCTATCTACATTTCTTAAATAATACTCGTCTGTGGAATTGACCAGAACTACCTATGAGAGTACTAGACCAAATTTATTCTTAATCTTTAAGGGCTAACATTTAATAATTTGTTTTAATTCACAGTAATCAGGGATACTAAAAACTAAGTTATCTGTTTATATTGTAAAAGTGAACCTGAAAATAGAACAAAAGTTATATTAATTTGTAAAACATTCAAAATATCTACTTTTGTTCATTTATGTCAGCCAAAAAAATATGGAAGCTACCACAACTCCTATGGTCTTGCCTGGTTTTTTTATTGAAAAAGGAAATTGGTCCAGATAGTATAATGATGTTACATATTAACTCAGTTTGTCTGAGGACTGTGCTGCAACTGTTGCCTCTGTCTCTCCTAACTGCTGACTACTCTTGTGGGCCTCCACAGCCTCACTGCATTTATCTTGCAAATGCTTCCGAAAGGCTCCAACAGCCTCTCTTGTTGGATCACAAACAAAACTCAATCTATTCTCCTTTCTAGAAACAAAATAATGCCAGGTCCCAAGGGCTTTCAGATCTTTAAAGGGCTTTCAGAAGTCCTGGAACTAACACACAGATGCCCAAGAGTGGTTACTCTACCCTGTAAGTGCAATGCAGAAGCATCGTGGACACTCCGATTGCACTCTTCAGTTGTTCAAAATGACAAACAGAGCATTTTCATTGAATAACTGACAGCTTCCATTTACCACGAGTTTCTAGGTGTTTTGGTGGACAGCAAGTAAACTATCAGATTTCTTATGAAATCAGCTTGGTGCTTCAGCTAGCTCTAGGACTGTGGCCTCCAATATGCAAGTCTGCATAGACTAAGTTGTGTTGGTTCGTACTGTCTTCTCATAAGGAACAACTGTGAAACACAAAAACCTGTTAACAGCTTGTGAAACAATCTGCCTGTGCTACTGGAAGACACATCTTGTAGGGCTTGTTAATTCAAGCTTTTGAATCAAACTTACATCCTCTTAATTTAGAAGATGGCACATTCATTAGAACTGAATTTATCTATGGAAATCCTTCACAACAATAGAATAGCAGATTAAGAGCCATTTTCTGTAGGGTTTATACTGTCAACTTGATATGAGCTTCCAAAAATACAACTTCAGATCTAATTCAACAAAGCTGTTGTTTCACTTGTATTTCTGCATTTTCTTTGACTTATGAGACGGTCCAAATGAAAGCTTTTGTATTTAGGAGCTATAAGTTTCCACACTTTAAGAATTATTTTTCCTTTTCTTTATTTAACAATTTAACAAATTGCAGTTGTTGCTGTTTATAGAGTACAGTGTGGTATGGAATAGTGTATAATGGAAGGTAAGTAGTTCAAGCCCTCAGAAGAGTGCTAAGTTGGAAAGTCATGAGTTACCTAATCATAAAAACATGAGTAAATTTAGAGCTATGGAACATACAGAACACTTTAAAGATTAATTTTAACCAGAAGAAGAGGTTACATTTCTTGGTAATTAAAACAAAACAAAGCAAATCAACCAAACAAAAAAACCATAGCTAACTTTGATTTGCATATCCAAAATTTACTCTCTAGAACCACGAACTAATGAGCAAGAAAATGGAAAGTCTAATTGTTAGAAAGAGGACTCAGATGTTTCATTCATAGAAGCTTTCATTGTTTTCATTTAATGAAGCTTTACATGGGAGGCTTGAGCTTATAGGGAATTGACTGATGATTGACAGCAAGCTTGAGAGAAGTCCACTTTGGGCATTAGAATTTAATCCTTAGTTTGGAAAGGAAAAATAAATGTTTGTCATATAAAGGCAGAGTGCTGCCTTTACCATGAATTTGTAGAGTATTTGGATTTTCAGAGCAAAGGTAGTAAACCTACTCAGATTTACCGTTTTTGATGCCTTACAGGTGAGTCAGTAGAAGTGTACCGGGTCTGGCTGGAATGGAGCTAACATTGTGCATAGCAGCCCTTATGGTGTTGTGGATTTATGACCAAAACAGTCCCTATGGCTGGGGG
The DNA here is from genome assembly GCF_000691845.1 of Merops nubicus. NCBI lineage: Eukaryota > Metazoa > Chordata > Aves > Coraciiformes > Meropidae > Merops > Merops nubicus. The sequence goes on along the minus strand of NW_008623060.1, from coordinate 21,523 downwards.
ACAATGAGCAAGTGACTAGGTGGCAGCTTAGCTGTTGGCCAGGGTCACCCCACCCCAAGAAGGAAGGCTCAGATAGATCCACTCGTGGGAATTCATTACTGCTACCTCCACTCACTGCTGCTGCTACAGGTCACCTCTGCACGGCTCTGCTTTCTTAGCCAAAATTCATCCAACAGGTATCTCCACCACTTTCCAACACCTACTCTCTTTCTAGGGCATTTCTCCTTAATATTTTTGACAAATAAATTTTGGGGCAGGGCAGATCAGGGTTGTTAAGCCAAAATTAAGTTTATGTAAAAAAGAGATAAATTCTTCAGCACAATATTGTGCACTACCAGGAAATAGTTCTCAAGAATTACAAAGAAAAAATCCACAAGGGAAAAAAAAAAAAACAAAACAAAACTAAATCACAAAACACCAAAACCAAACAACCCAAAAAACCACAAACAACGCAGACTGTTTTAATCACACAAAATAACTCCTGCTATGGTACTTTTTTTTTTATTTATTATTTTACTTGAGTAGTGACAGACAGATGAGGAAACTAGCAGTGTGAGTCTATGCAGCAGCAGGAAAAGCAGGTGCATTAATCTCACTTTCTGTTCTGTATCCCATCAACCACATTAGATAGCTTCTACTTTATTTTCTATCTTAGGATAACAAGTCAGAAGACATAAATTTTTCTGTTTGATTACACATTACATGGTTTACATACTGACAGCTAGCAACAACTGTGTTAAGTCCCCCTTTTTTTTTTTTCCGCTCATCGGCAAATACTTTAGCCTGCTCTGTAAAGAAGTAAATTTTGAAAAAAATCTTAATGTGTAAAATTTAGACATCTATACCTACTAAACCTTCACCACTCTGCTTCAGCAGATAATAAAATACGACTGTAACAGGGAAGCAAGTCACAGCATCTTGGTTTCTGTATACAGTCTTGCTTTATTCATGTACCTCTGTCACAACTAATGGTATTTTAAGTGTTCCTCTGTGTTATGGCTTTTAGAAAAGCAGAGAAGGATTGCAGCAAATAATTCAGGATTCAGTCTAAGCAGTTTAAGAAATCATACAATTTTAACTTTTTCATGTGTTTTGAAATAAAGAGACTGAAAACCAGGATTAAATACTACCGCTTTTCATCCTTTAGTTAGTATATAAAATATTTTTTTAAGAAAACTCAGTGCTTCTATTGCATTCACTTGCCTTGCCATTTGCATTAAAAAGCTATACAGAAACAACTGCTAAAGAATTATATTTCTAAAACTCTGCATGGTTACTGGCATGAACATAAGAATATTTTCACACACATATGTATGTCATTTACACATTTATTTCCTGAGGTGTTTATACAGTGAATGGTTTATCTAAAACACAATAGACATGTGTGGACTGCAGATGCTACACCACCAGCCCTTCTCATATACAATCTGGAATACAATCCTGTCACTGCTGACACTGAAAAGATAGATACTCATATGATCTAACCACAAAATCAAATCACTAGACACTGCTAAAGAAAGGCTAAGATTAATGAAAACAAATCTCAGCATCAGGCATCTTTTATTTTCCATACATCCACTGCACTTAGACATTCCTGAGTCAAATTTCCCTGCACTGGATGGTGAATCTCACTTTACTGTGGCAAGTTGCACTAGTAAATGCCAAACACTACAGTGGCACAACATACACATTATGGATCATAGGTGTTACTCAAAGGCAGCCTTTTCTGGTACCACATTTGAGAAACAGAACCATGCTGTATTCAAATATTCAATGCTCCAACAAACAAACAGATTTAAAAATTGGCTTAAAGAAAATCAAACACCTTTCCGAGAAGCATTTCACAATCCGAAGACTCTACAAAATTTCCAAAAAGATTCTTTTACACAGATGTTGATTATGTTGATTTAAGGCTGAATAAATTACATCTGTAATTTAGGAAAACTGCAAACCAGCAAAAAACAAAGAGGAATGGAAAAAGGAAAAAAGTGACCTGACCAATTACAAACCTGTTAGTTTACAGCAGCTTTCCAGGCTATGGGAAGCTTTTAAAAGAAAGAGAGGTTAATGAAACCAAAACATAATTCAGAAATGGTTATCTCAAAAATAGTGCATGAAAATAACTGATCTAGACTTGCTATATGGAAAGCTGCTAGTAAGCAACAGGTGACTATTAGCATGTAGTTGGACAGTGGACTTGCTAAAGCAAAAAATGATAACAGGGAGTACTGGAAGGGTAAATATTCAGCTGAAACAACGTTTCTTCTACAACTTAGGGAAGGCTAAACCTTGCAACATATTTAACCAAAACTTCAGTAATAAAATCCAGCTCAAAATAATGTGACAGTTGGTGGGATGCCTCCCAAAAAGCTGAGAGGCATCTTTAACACAGAAAGACAAAGCACACAAGCGAGCAAATCTGAGCAGCTAGTTTCAGTGAAATGGGACACAGACCAGTATTTTGTAAGTGCAAAGTCAGACCGAGAGGCTTTCATGAGCGCAAGCTTTTAAGCACTGCGTCCAAAAGAAGTGGTTGCACAATTCCCAACCCTCAGATGTGTTACACCAACTCTGTCTTCTCCTCCCGTGCCAGCCTGAAAGTTCCCTGTGATAGAGTAAACATCTGTCTAGCTGCACGGCATACTGGACTGCAGAACTGATTCAAAGAAAAAAAAATGGTTGGGGGAAAAAAAAAAAAAACAGGCTAACTGATCTCGTGATCGAGTTCCTCAGTCTGATGAACATGAATGTTTCTGCTGACACAAGGGAGGAAATAATACGAGCATGGGAGCAGGACAGAATGACGTTTTTGGCAACCAAAGATGTGTATGAAATTAGTGCTTACTCGCTTGAATCCTTCAGCAAAGAGAGGATATTGTCAACTGAAAACAAAAAGAAAAGGTCTTGTGCCACAAGATCATGACAAATCAAACAATCTGTTACTGCTCCTGAAAAGATAAGACAATGTTGGGATGCACAGACTCTTACCTGCATACAAAAGATGACACAGACACTTGGTATGCAATTAAACAATAAACCACAGCTTCAGCTCTTCTACAGAAACTCAAGAGGCATGAACTGTTTGTGCTTAAGGATGCCTTTTTTCTTATCCCGTACCCAATGGTGAGTAAATATCCTAATCCCTTTAATCAGTTAGAGACCACACAGGTCAAAAAAAATGGTTCCAGTCATCTCTTTTCTGTTCTGAGGTTGAAAATTTGTCAGCTTACAGTACAGTATTTCCTTACATTATTCAGCCCTTGACCACAGCTACCAGTCCAGTGCTCTGTCTATCATGCCCAATCCTCCACTGTTTGATTATACAGGGATTCCTGCATTTGAAGGAACACGCACCACACTGTTCCAAAAATACGACTCCTAGTATATGATAGTCTGTTTATCAGCCCAAATTTCCATTACGTTCACTCAGGCATTAAGCGTGCTTGGTAAGGGACATCACCAGCCCTCAACACCTATTCCTAGGTGCACCACATTTCTATCAACTCACCCTGCACCCAAACTGCCACCATTTTGCCCAGCTCAGGACCCAAATTCAGACCTGCCACAACAATGTCACCAGCTTAGCTGTCATTGCATCATTCCTGCCTTGACAGCCTTGGTGACTGATCCCATTCACCTCAGCAACCACTCCTTTCACTGCACAGCACCCAGTTCTCTGAGTGGAGGTGGGCAGAAGACGACACCAGAGCCATGCCCCACAACAGCCTGGCATCATGACAGGACAGTGCTCACCTCAAAGGCTTCTCTTGAGGCACACACACTCACAACCCCAATGCCCATTGATGCTTGAAACGTTGTATTTTTCAGTATAAACAAAAATCAGCAAGGTCCTCTCCTGCTGACTGGGTATTTTTCTTACTAAACTCAGACTTTGTCACCCTCAAGCCAGCTCTAGATGAGCAGCTACGGCAGCAGTGCGTGCTCACAACTAACACTGTTTAACCTTCTCTGCTTGAAACAAGAATAACTTCACCTGCCCACAGACTTCTCACCATTCTTGCAGTTAGCTCAAATGGATGAACCCTGCCAACACTTGTGAATGACGTGGTCTGTACTCTTTCTCACTTGCAGCAAGTGGAGGAGCCAAGCACACAGCACCTCGTGCTGCTGCAGTCAGGACTTCACAGCCGTGAGCACACACCAGGGCTAAATCCACCCACCCTGAACTCCAAAAGCATCTGCTACACCATCACACACACAGCTCTGAGCAGCTTTCACAGCTACGCATGAAGAAAAACACGCGTTGCCGTATGTCTGCTAAGAACGTCTGTGTAATCTGATGGCAACGCAGCCAGATCAGCCTGCTTGATGATGATTAGTCCTCCAGGCTGTTGCAGAAATGCTGCCACAATAGAAGAATTAACACCAAAGTCTATCTATGCCTGTGGCACCAAGAAACCCTTAGCAAAGGAGCCTATTAGTCTCTCTCCACAAAGAAGTGAAAAGAAAAAAAAACAATGAAAAGTAATTCCAGCAGAGACAGAACTCTATCCAGACATGCTACTTATGAGACAGACCTGTGTATGTATGTAAACAAAAGTATGTATGTACCTACACTGTTCAGCAGAGCAGAATTCAAAACAGAGGAAATGAGAAATGTAGCAGCTGAGGGGAGGGAGTGCTCATCCCCTAGCACCAGGCAGAAGACTTTGGCTTATTGACTCTTTCAACAAGCAAACTCATTACAGAAGACCTCAGCATAAAAACATCCAGGGGCTCAGCAGCAGGTAATGGAAAGAATTATCTCAGCTCACAGGCTGATACAAAAACAAGTGAGAACAGACAAGCCACAAAAAACGAGCAAACTTTAAACATCAGAAGCCTCCAGTGCTAGAGCAACCCTCCACCACGTACAGAGGGTGCAAGTGATTAAAATGAAGTTCAACCACAATATGAGACACAGCTGCTTGCTACAGCAGGACCTGGAGCCTGTGATTTGGAACACTGGCTTCTTCCAGTCACCTCTTCCTCAAACACTGCCACCATCAACCTCATGAAACTGGCATGGGTGTATACAGGATCAGGACGACAGCAGAAGACCTCTTATAAGCTGTATCTTATAAAAATAAGAATTAGGGGATATCTTAATAATTAGGGCAAAAATTCTGGTAAGTATCACCCAATTTCATGTTAACAGCTTAAACATTAGCAAAATTAGGTAGTATGCATCCCAAGGTGATTAGTGATAAAACACTAGAAAAGATTCTCTATGAATCCAAGTGGATAGTATTCAATATTATTTGAAGAACAGCACTGGAATTTATGTCCAGAGACACAATAAACTTTTTAAAAAGTGTACAACCAAACTAACAGAATTGCTCAACATTAGTTTGATTCTGATTTACTTGATATTATGAATATCACTTTTCAAGTTACATGTCTTTGAATTTATCGTAAAAAAAAAATAAATCAACATTTGGTAAAGTTATAGACACTTTTCTACTTCTGCCATGTCAAAAAATATTTTAAGAGTCTTAGAAGATTATAAATTTAGTTTCTTCTTTCAGGAAAGAAGCTTGAGAAGTGACACTTTTTACAGTTTCTATTTGAAAAACAACAGAAGAGAAGAATCTGAGTGAAAGTGGCAGATGACAGCAGCATGAGAGTTTGTTTCAGTCTGTACTGGAAAATCTTATGCTGGTTTTAACATGCATCAGCTGAAGCAGTTCATTAACAGCTGAGATTCATGGCTTCATGCTCTCCAGTCAGGAAGGCAGTATCTGTCACCAGGGGTTTTGTCTCCTTACACAGTCTCTACAACAAATACGTTCATTATTTTGCAAGAGGGCAAACAGCTGCACTTCCTGGAATGTGCTTTTAACTCGTCCTCTTTACCACCAGGTAACGTTAGCAAAGCTCAGTGCATTCGAAACAAAACATGACATTAACTAAAGGACAGTGTAAAATTTCCTCATTATATGCCTGTGGACAAAGCGTACTTCCTTGCAGTTATCTTGTGCCAGAGGTTGCAATTAACACAAGAAGGGGCTTAAAATGCTGTTCTGAGTTACTGTTAGAATTTCATTCTAGGCTATGCAAATAACTTGTCATCAGGGTTACAAATTTTCCTAATTGTACCTCTGAAAAACAGGTTCCCAATTTACATAGGCTACCCAAGCAAGCACAGAAGGACTGAGAGTACTGGCTTTCCATGGCTGACAGACAAAAGAGGCGTTCTTGCCAGAGAGGAGAGGTGGATTCCCTGAAGCAACACCTTCCTATCAAGACTACAAAGGGTAAACCTGTGAATGTTATACTTCAGGAGTCACTGCCTGTGTTTCTACAGTCAAGCTGTGCTTTACACATAAACAGGAACTGAAAGAAAAACACCCAACAAAATAAGTAATACTTATGAAAGCACACAGAACTGATTCCAACAATACATTTTCTGAATACAAATTTAAAAATCTAATTCCTTTGAAAGGTGCTGTACTCTGCACTGAACAGTTTCTTTCTTCTAAATTATCTCAAAAGACGACAGTGTTCTGCTTAAAACTTCTAGAAGTCAGATGTAGATTTTAATTTGTTTCACAAAAAATTATGAAATTTTTAAAGGATCTGGAAGTTTTGTAGCTAAATATTAAATTAATTAAGCCTCAGACAACCTCTATCTTCTTTTGCATTAGCAAGGAATATCTCTTTTTGGAAATGGGACTGTTCCATGTGCAGGTATGTCATTCTAAACAGGGGAAAAATCAAAATTTCCATGATGACTCTCACAGCACTGGGATGTAATTAAAGCCATTGAGGCTGTCACCTGCCACAGTTAAAAGACTGCTGTCACATGCACTGCTTTTCATAAAATTAACTGTACTTTCCCTGAAAAGAAAACAAATTAGGAGGTTTTAAAGCAGGATAACTTTTGAGTTTTGTTAAAGTGCCTGCCTTTCTTTTTGGACCCAGCTATGGCCCACATGTAGCTTTTTACCCACACAAGTTAAAGGCAGAGGTGGGAACTGTAAATATGTCAACACACACGCAAGGGAATCTAAAAGAAAAATAGGGAAAATTAGAAAATGCAAGCTGTTTAGCACTTTTTTCATTACCGTAAAGCAGCCATAAAAACATCTTAAATAATCAGACAGCTCCTGTGTATTTACAGCTCTAAAATAAACCATCTCTCAGTACCACTTAATACTGTCACCAAAAAAGAAAAGACTTAAAGGTAACATTCTGCACTTACAAGTATTAGAAACATGCCAAAATGTGTTCTAAATACTACATAAGCTTACCTAAGAGTACTAAATAAAATTAAGGGAATTTATCCTACACTAGGGTAAAGGAGAATGACTTGGGAGTACTGGTGGATGAAAATTCAGTCACGAGCCAGCAGTGTGTGCTCACTGCCCAGAAAGTCACCCATATCCTGAGCAGCATCAAAAGCAATGGCCACCAGGTTGAGGGAGATGGTTCTCACCCTCTATTCTGCTCTCCTGAGAACCCACCAGGGTCCAGCTATGTCCAGCTCTCGTGTCCTCAGCAGAAGACATTGACCTGTTAGAGCAGGACCAGAGGAGAGCAACAAAAATTGTCAGGGAGCTGGAACACCTCTGCTGTGAGGAAAGGCTGAGGGAGTTGGAAGTGTTCACCCTGGAGAAGAGAAGGCTCTGGGGAGAACTTTTGCTGTCTTTCAGTACTTAAAGAGGGCTTAAAAGACAGACAGACAGACAGATACCTTCTACCAGAGCCTATATTGACTGCAAAAGGGGTAAAAGTTTTGAACTGGAAGAGGGTAGGTTAAAATTAGATAGAAAGAAAAATTTACAAGGGTAATACACTGGGACGGGTTGTGGAAGATGTCCTTGTCCATGGCAGGGGGACTGGAACTAGATGCTCTTTGAAGGTTCCTTCCAGCCCAAGCTACTCTATGATTCTGATAAAATTGGGAGCATGCAGTCAAGGAAAAACCAGAATGACAGGATGCTGCAACTATCTCTGTACTAGGCTTTTTCCAATAAAATTCAGGGTTCAGGTGTGGCTAAAAAAATACTTAAAGAGTTAAGAATGAAAATACAGGTCTGAGTATCTTGAGCCACTTTCTTCAGTCCTATAGTGATACACTGAAGGAACAAGGGAGGAAAAGAAAAAAATAAAAAAGGTCTTGAGAAACAATTTAACTTGTGGTCCCAAGCACAGAAAAGCTTTAATCGCAGTAATTTCTGTATGTTATTAATGCAGAGGAGAACACTGTTCATACAAACTGTACTTTCTTGATGTACATGTAACTACATGCAGCTGTTACATAGAAATTCAGAGAAACCTGTCTGGATTTGGCACTCTTCAAAAAAAAAAAAGACAAGAGAAAGATAATGAATTGTAGGGTGTAAGACAACTTTTAAGGCACCTTGCTTTTAATGAATTAATTCAATACACAAGTATTAAAACCAGGTGTCTGAAAAACATTCCTGTGTATAATAAGGTCTAGCTTAGTATGAATTACCTCTTAAACTGCGTATAAAAATGGATGTGTGTATGCAAGGGAATGATCTCAAATTGTACTCAAGATCAAATATTACCATTTACTGTAAACTCCGCATCTAAATCATTGCAAAACGCAATAGAAATCAGGGACTTCTATTTGGCAACATGGAAGGAAGTTTTAGCCAAATAGAAAAGCCTGAACTCACCCACTCATGTTGAACAAAAGATTAGAATTTCACAGAGAATGCTTTCCTCCACCGAGCTCTTTTCAGCTTGGTTTATATTTGTTCAAAACAGACAACACTTCAACATCTGTAAGCCTGTTTACCTGGGATCACACCGCCAGCTCTATAGCCACCAGCAATAATTCAGTTACCTCTACTGTCAATAAAAGATTTTATGTACTCAAAGAGGAACCCATTTTCCTTTTGTGACACTTATTTCTTACTGAGTCATCTCGCACGGCTTTCATCTTACACTACTCAAATATCTCAGAGGATTTTCTGGAGAAGAGCATGGGAAAGAAGAATAATGTACTACAATTCCTGTATGTAAGGATCACACAAACAAAAGGAACTGTAAAACTTGTTAGTCAGAGTAAACATTTGTATGTATGTATGTATGTACATGTATACTGCCAGAGGAACTACAAAAATAGATGGGTGTAAAATTAATTAGTTTACTTCCTTTAGAGCACTGAAAAAAAAGAGGGTACTAAGGGAGACGGTAAGTTATTGCCTGAAGTCTTTCCACAGTTTTTGAATTTCAACTTGTTTCACTAGCTTATGTTAGAATAACTTCACTAGTTTACCTTCCCATTTTATTTTAGTTGTTAAGGTGGGCTGCAAAAATATCATTGCTCTAACTTTTCCCCAAACTACACGGATTTGTGAACAGCCTTAGAACTACTGCACCCATGCCTGTTTATAGCTAAAAATCAAATTATGCATAAATGCCACACCTTGAAACAATTTTAAAGAGAAAAAAATCCAAAGATTATCTTTTTGAAGTACTTTACTGCCTTTATTCCCTCAAAAAATCTTGCATTGAATTTTATTTCAAGATTCAGATTCAATATAGGGTTCGGTTTTGCTATAACCTGCCACACTATTCCCTGTCTCAATCCTTACTGTATCGAGCCAAAATTTTCAGATACATTGGCATAACTTTTGGGACACAGTCACCTGATGCTGTGCTCTGCTACAGTCTTGATGCATGCCCAGTCCCAGAATTTGGAAGTAACAGGAGCTGAAGCAGCTTGCCATGCTCAGATGTACCTGTCCTCTCATCATCCACCATATGTCACTATTGTCTTCCACATGGATATGTTCAACAGCAGATCTCCTAAAACTGTCATGAGACAGAACAGATGCTCCAGCTCTCAAATCAGCTATACACAGGTACAGCTTTTGTATGGCAAGCTCTGAGAGCTAGTTACTCTACCACCATGATATTTTTGGACAGATACAGCAACAGAGATACCAGCCAGGGACATACCATCAAACTGCTGTTGGTGAGTTATCTGTTCCTTAGGCAGACCCATTGAGGTGATCTGGTCTCCAGCTGCTCATAAAGGACTGCGACACCAAGCTGAGATGACTAGCACTGGTGACTCAAGTCTCACATGCTCTGTGGCCACACGTAGAGAATAGAGCAGATAATGTATGTCACAATGTGCTTTCTAACTGAAAATTCTAGCAGGGTCTACCAGGTCTTTGTCTGTTTAATTTTTTGAGAAAGTTATTGTTTTCTTAGTCCTTTATTTCAATAAAAGGTGTTGAGAGTGGGATGAGGTTTGTCTAGAGTACAGGATTTCCTCAGCTTTGACTATGAAGGGCTTCTACTAGCAGGACACAGTTTTCAGGAAGCAGCACTTGCCCCATAGCTTGAAAATAATAATTACAATATGGTCTTGTTTAAGGTATAAATAAGCTTAAGGCATTTTCTTTTGAGGGTTATACAGAAGCAACACTAAGCATCTGAACAAACTGCTTCCAAATTAGTCAGGCACAGTAGCACTGCCCTTGAGGGAACTTCGGCTGAATTTACCCAAGCAGAAAAAAAAAAAAAAAAATCAAGCAATGGTCATCATTCTTTTTGCTATCCGTGTAGTATTACTTTATACTAAAATATTTATTTCCCTCAGTTGTGCAGCATAACCTCAGTAGATTTGTATTTGGTCACCTAACTGAACAGAGGAGACAAAAATACCCCTATCTGATGACTGGAGGTGGATGGTTGCTCTGAGTAGATAATCACAATCTCACGACAGGTGTGAGAGGTTTGCAAAGCACTTTAGGTGATGTGCCTGCTCCCCTGCAGCCCTCCCCAGAAGATGTGGGCTACCCACAGCAGCCGTGGCACATCGGGTGCTTCTGCTCCACGCACCCCTGTGGTCCAAGGCACCACGCTGTCTGTTGACCCTCACAAAGAGCTGTGCCCCACTTGTGAACTTCAATTAGTGATACTGACAGGGTCTGCCAGCTTTTCTTGATCCAAGGGTGTTCTCTAAGGCCAACAAACCTTCAACACGATTTTACCACAGTGAAATTCCTTGAAGTGTTTTTAGCCCGTAGTTCACTGAGCACAGAAAAAAATGCGTTATTAGTTTCACACTGTCACACTGGGTATCTAAATCACGTTTTCTGTGGCATGAAGAAGCTTTGAAAAGGACCTCTCTTCTGCCTGGCACTGTTGTCAAATGTTTTTTATTACCTTCAGGTTACTTTATTATGGTGTTATCCAGCGATTCACACCAAAAAAAAACAAAAACAAACACAAAAAAACCCACAACAACAAACAAAACAGCAAGAAAACCAACAAACCCAAAACTTACATGACTTTTTTTTTTTTGAGTTTGTTGGTTTTGATCTCAAGGAGTTCATTCCTCAAGACTTCTCCTTATCCCTGTCCCAGTATTTGATCAAGTTCTGAATTCAGTCCTCCTAGTTAATTATTAATTGATACGTTGCCTATCTGTTAATTGCCGTTCTTCTCCATCAATGTATTTACTGCCATCAAGACACAGAACACCAACTTTTGCATTTGTGCTGTAACTTTTCACTTAAACAATGTAGTTGTAAGGCAGAAAAAAGGTGAAATTGGTCATAACAGCATTTTCAGTTGTGGACTCCTGTACTCAAATACAGTTGTAAAACTAGTAGACTGTTAAATGGTGCATGTTGCTTGTAAGCTTGGCCAGTACAGAGGTCTGCTTTCTTATAATTTTAAAATTAAATTTCAAAGTAATATTACACCCTCCCTTCCTAAACTCGGTCACCTACACACAACCTCTTGTGCTTGAGCAGAAAATAGAGCTGGTTTTGTGACAAGGCTTCCTCTGTGCCTAACAGCAGCGCATATTTGGTTTTAAGGCCCTCATAGGTTTCACAGGTCTCAAATCCTGACTCCTCACCCGTACAACCCAAACACTCTGAAAATATTTTCAATACAACACAGGCTAGGATCACTGAAAGTAAACACCTGGTCTGATACACAGAACCGGGTACTTCTTGTAAAGCAGGATCTTTGCACAAATAAGAGGTTTATTTTTTTAAAAGGCCTTAAATCTTAAATCTTAAAAATGAGTATGCTGAAATACTGAGAAACTTCTAAAAAAAATTACAAGTAACAAAGAACAACTTACATAAAGCTCATTGGAAAATACAGGCAAACAACCAGTGTTCAGGGACACCAGACAAGCTGGACAGCACTGTAAAAACTGCAGTTAATAGTAAGGGCCATATCCTGTGCTTTTCACTTTCTGATGTCACCTAAAACATGCTTTCAACAGATGGTTCTTTTTTGGAATAATCCAGATTTCCAGAATTGTCTTCTATCCAGCCAAATGTCTAAAGTGAAGGAATATGTAAACTGTCGATCATCTGAACACATTAAAGGAATAAATAAATAAAAAGGTATACAGTATTTTATTGCCTATCACTTGATTTCATATTCAGTACTCCTCCTCATCTGTTCCTCAGCTATCCTACTGGTACTAACAACAAAGTTCACATTTCAAGTGACTTCAAACTATGCACCTGCATATTCAAAACCATTCGTACAGCAAACACCACTTGTGAATCTGCACAAAAGTATCCTGTCGCAGTCAGCACACTTTCTGCATCACTGACCAGTCTGCTGTTTTGCAGACCAGTACAACACAAGTCCATAACTTGGATTATAGGTTTTCTCCACAACTCAAAGGTTAATTTCCACATTATTTAATGTTGCATGTAACTTTCAGTAAGTTTTTAAAAGCTCCAAGTGAAAATGGATTTGCAGACTTCTTTTTCTTTAACATGAGGCTAATCTAATACACCAATGTACTACAACAAACATTTTAATGGGTAACAAATTAAGTGGATGTGCCTGGAAGTAACAAGTTGAATTCTCATAAAGTAGCAGAAAACACCTTGACAGGAAATTCACGGAAATACAGAAGTCGCATATAAACAGTTTCTAGAATAATATCTTCAAACAAGAAACAATTCCACCTATCTGTATGTTGTCAACTACTGAGGGGAAAAAAAAAAAATGATTGGCTGAAAAAAAAAAAGTATCAAGATTCCCATTACATTGTTTATATATAAACATATATATAACAGATCTGCACTATCTTACTTCATCAGACAGAAAGCTAAAGCATTCTGTCATTTATCCACATTGATATTAACATTAAATACTACTCAGTGACACAGGAAAACTGCAGTCAAAAAAAAGGAACACCATTAGATTCCCCTCAGTGTGTTTAAATAATTCTGGAACTGCAGGAAACCACAGAAAAACATTCAGAACTTTGCTACAGTCGTCCTGAATTCACTTGAGATTTCAGCAGGCAATAGCACTACAGAGGAATCTCACATATTTTATATAATTGCTTTTATTAACTTCTAAGAAGTTGGGGGTGGGGGGTGGGAATATGAAATATTCAACATGTTATCCCACCAATGTTGACCTGTCATTTAACCTGAATGCAAGAGAGTCAGCCTGCATTGCAAGGTTAACAAAAAAAACCAACACAGCTTCCCAATTCTATTACATAAAAATGAGGCGCTGATTCTTGTTATGCAAAGATTTCAAGAACAGCAGTTATAAAAAGTCCTTGACATGTATTATTCCATATTTCACTATAATAATAGACATACCAAAACAGCTAAAGATAAAACGTTATCACCTGCTTTATTCTAACTTGACTTGCAAAATTTTGGACAGCTAAGCAAACTTCCAAGCCTCCTACAATAAGCTCAGCTTTGTCTCTCTTGCTCTCCCTTCTGTTTACATTCCTATCCTCTTCCCTGTATCTTATGCAAAAGACTTCTACCGTTTCATCTCATAAAAAGCATAATTAAGTTCCACAAGCCACTAAACCTCCCCTAGCTGTTTACAAAATCATTCCAACCATGCCAAAAAGTGCTAGGAATACTATAAATAAAGCCAAGTCTAGACTACTTGAGAGACAAGTTCTATGTCTGGAATCCCAAACACTACAAGGCAGAGGCCCAACATCAGTAAATTATTTTCCACAATATAAACTCAACAATTAAAATATATCAAGGATATAGAGCTCTAAGGAGGTTAGCAAGGAATCCTTAGAAGGGGATTTTTATTTTTTAAATTCTGTAGTTAGTGGTCATAAAGATAGCAGTCTACACATCGGGTTTAGATAAAAACTTACTATCAACATTTGTTTACTGTAAAATATGAAGAGGAGATGGAATTCAAAAAAATATATTTGCTGAACAATTTTTGTTGATTTTTGTTTCACCTTGTAAAGAAGCACGAAATACAAACTTGGCTGAAGTGCAGCTGCCAAAATGCAGAGTGTGTTCCCAGTTGAGAAAGAATGATGTGGGATGAGCTGAAGGTGGGCAAAGGCTCCTCCACAAGACTTGAAAATTACACTAAAGAAAATAGGCTGAGCAAATATAGAAAACAAATAGTCTTATACCAAAAAATGGAAGGATATAATAAATAAACACATATCTAACTGTGAATATGCTAAATTGACTCAACAACCAGGGCTTAATTACAGGCTATTTAACTAGACTTAGCTTATATAGTTTTTTTATGCCTGCCCATACTCACCACTTGGAGAGTACCTTCTGCAGCAGACGAGTTAGAAAGTCACAGGTACTTTCCAGTACCAACTAGTACTTCTCTACAACATTCTGAAACCACAGTATCTAAATAATCCAAAAATCTACAAAAGGCTTTGTGAAAGCTGGAGGTACGGTTTTGATACCTATTTCGTACTTGTTAAGCCAAGTAGACCAGAGAGAGCTCTAAAAACTGACTGCTTCATATAACTTCACTGCTTCATGTGATGCTTTATTAATAGTTGTTAACACAGCAGCAACTTCCTCCTTGTTACTCAAAGCAATGCAGCACCAGAAACCTCTTCATTACTATTTGTATAAAAATAACACTAGAATGCTTTCAGTAGGCCAAGAGGCAGTCACTTACTTCAGACACTGTAACAAAATGGTCAGCTCATATTTTAGGAGCATTTTGTTATTTGTGTCCAGTGGGGATAAGGCCTTCTGATACACAGTGGACCATTTATGGACAAAAAAAATCTACTGCCTAACACACATTTTCAAATGAAAACAGCACAGCAGAAGATTTATGAGCCCAGACAAACTTTTAATTTTAGTGGCCACCTTCCAGTATAAAGGTTGACATTTTCAATACCCATGTCCGTAGCAACACAGGACAGAGGATTTTATTCTCCACTCACAGGCCCCCCATCAACAATATTACAGTGACACCCCTGACTTGATTATGTCTTAGATTCCTGCAGAACTGATTACAGGAAGTTAAGGTTTTATTTCTTCCAGGAATGAGCAACAAGAGTGACGTATTTCCACCTGGAGTGCTAGCCAACACATCCACTTCTGCCAAAGAATACTCATCACCTGAAATCCACTCTTTAATTTCTTTTTTCAGGATTTCCAGATTAACGTTTGGAACTTCAGCTGTACTTGTACGTAAAGTAAGTTCTTCAGGCACATATCATATTCTGTGGTAATGCCAACATATTTTTGATAGCTCAGGACTACCCACTAAATTGGAAGTGGCTGACACTGCTATATAGCAATTGGTCCAAAACAACTTCAGCTAAAAACTAAAGGAAAATTTATGTTCATGGAGAATCAGAGTGGTTATAGACATCATATTTCCCAATCCATCACTGAAATGTGACAGCATTTTGTTCCATAAACTTCACTTCAGTATGTCTTTAAATAAAATTATCTCCTCCTTAAACATTTTTTCCCCTAACAGATGAAAGTTTGTTTTTTTTTTTTTTCCATCCTGGATCATATATTACTTTATTATTTAAAATGCTTTTCAAGACAGCCAACTTAATGACATTACCTGTGTGTTGCATGTATGCTGGAGAGGACACAGAGCCTGAAAATCAGTTACTGGTAACTATAGAATTTTTTTATTCCCTTCACAAATTAGATAGTCAGCTCCTAAGCTCAACAGACAAACGTGTTTGAATATAACCACATGCAGGTATGGCTTCTCTTTTTTGAAGCATATTTTCCCACCTCTCAGTACCTTTCAGTTTAATATGTTTCATCCTTTTACACATACCTGCTACACAGAGGAATAACATGGACTGTAGTTATGGGACTTTCTTCAGTTGAGCAATTTAGGACAGCCAATCCTGAATATATTTGAGCTGCAGTAATCTCTGCAGACAAAATACCGAACAAAAAAAAAAACAAAACCATATTGTCTCTATAAAAACTTCTGATCAGCAGAAAGCTAGTTTATAAATACCAGATGAAGACAGTGAAAGAAAGCAAGCACATAAAACCTTCAACTATTGAACACCAGCCACTTTTGTCTAAAACAGTTTGCTTTGCTCTTAGCAAGAGCACAGCATTCAGATATGCTCTCACAAAGCTGCTGCTCTAAGCAAGAAGTAAGCCATTAGTTGAGGAAGGCTTGAGCACACCACACAATTACTATTTTGCTGTTGACCCAGGTAATAAATAGCAAATTCATGTGTCAAACAATTTTCTGCAGTTCATTCTGAATTCTGATGCCTCCAGACACAGACACAAAACAGGTCAGATACTCTTCTGCAGATGTAGAGGGTCCAGCCCGTTCATTGCTCACACACCCACCCCTGCTCCAGATCATGTAACAACCATCACTCACAGTCAGACATGCATCCAAACAACTACCATTAGCAAATACTGCACCCAATCTCATACAGTAGTTATTCTGCTGTTATCTTCACTGCATTATTCCACAAATCAGAAGAAAATGCTTGGGTCTAACACAGCCAGTTTTGTTGATTCTGTAGCATAAATTGAACTTTGAAACTAGATATTTAAAAATACCCAACCCTAATTATGGAGGAAGAATGATATCTTGGATTAAGCTAGGCATATATTTTAACACTATATTTCACCTGTTAGGAGATATGCTTTTAGGTAATGAGAAAGCATTGAGAGAAATGCAGATTTCTGTACTGATATCTTCTGGACCTAATCCTCAACATATATCTTACTAACTTACTAACACCAGCTAATAGTTTTATCATCTGGAGGGCATCTAACACCTCTGAAAGGTGTGAAACCTGTAAGGTTTGCCCAAGAGCTGGGACACTTCTCACCATCTAGGTTTCTAAACAAAAACAAAATTCAGATAAGGAATAGCTTTAATTTGCATTGTTTAAAGGGTATGTATTTTGTTTAATACTCCATCTCACACACATGCCTTACTAAATTCAAGACTCCAGCAAAGATCTCCAAAGCCACCACAGTGAAAGAAAGAAAAAGTAGTAAGCGATGTTTTGCCTCCAAGCAACAGTGTCAATGATCAGTTCAAAAAAAAAAAGCACCTGAAGCACAGGATTAGTAATTTCAAATTTAAATCATGAATTCTGTACTATCCCACTTCTTTGAGACTTGTTAGAGACACTAAAAAAACAAGCATGTGCCACTGTTCTGCAAATCACACACCTCAGTCTCAGGGCACAGAGCTCAGGCTTCTCAGTGTGGTGAGGTTGGTCTGTCTTCAAGTTAAAAAAGAAAACTACGATTGGAGCAAAGCATTACTGAAGAGAGTGTGTAAATGTCAAAAAACTTCTTGCCTGCTTGTTTAACTGAGAAAATGCCATCTTATCTTCTACTTGGCCACACATAACATTTATTCTGGGTCTTATGATCTGAAGGTGATGAAGGCATAAGGGAAAAAAAGGCCCTAACTGATTTCAAGCCATACACACTTTCTTTCATGATGAAGCCGGTCTCAAATAAAGAGGACAAGATTTTCCACTACGTCACAGTTAAAAAACGTTGCAAATGTTTCTATCACAGATCAAACAGACAATGTGGCTGCTCATGGCTGTGACCATGGACACACAAAAATCCCCAAACCAACCCTAAGAAATCCCTGTTACTTTGCCATTAAATCACTGGCTCCTAAATCACCACGTTCTGTGCATCAATACTTCAAAGACAAAAGTTCTTAAATTTGTTAAGAGATACATATTACTGGAATATCTCTTGATGCTTTTTCAAGACGTATTGCATACAAGATATACTTACCTTGTGAGAAATTTCTTCCTAAATACTTAATTTTCAGCCACATTTTGTCATCAAATCAGTCTGATTCACAGCACCTAACTTAAAGTCTAAGAAATCTTTCAGTGGGGGAAGATGAAAGTAGTTTCAGTGATCTGCCTAAAGGTGGGAAAATAAACGGCAAGAAACGTTCTAGGCCAAAAACTCTATTAAGAGGTAAACTCAAGAGTGAACATTTGCAACATGGAAGAAGATTCATCCTAAAGACTTAATGCCTCCTGACCCAGCTACTGTTTACATACCATACTTGGTTATTCATCACTTTTGTTATTTGTTTAAAAACAATATGTAGGAACACATTATCAGCTTTAAATATTATTAGGCATTTTACTGTCCATCACTTGGAGGGCTTGTCTTGACATACTGAAATAAGAAGTTGACCCAGGTTAAATTTCTCAACCATTTGATTATTTCCTCAGCCATCTGAAGCAGCAGTTATTCTTCTCTACCTGGCAGCAAGTATTTAAAGAAAACTCAAAACAGGCAAATGGGACCACAAAGTACACTGAAATCTAGGCTTAGTCAGATTAGGCTAGGTATTATTTAACGGAAACAAGCAGCTTCCTGTTGTCAAGTCATACAGCAAGCGACTCCCATTTCAAGCCTCCACGTTCTGTGCTCCTGCAAAGATCTGTGCTGTAACTTCTACTTTTATAATATTCCACGTGAAATTTGCTTTCAGGTTAAATAAATCCTTAAATGTACTAGAGTGTCATAGGTCCTTCTTCCTGCTTCTAAGCATGTTGCCAAGTTCACCAAACTTTGTCCTCCAAATAAAAGCCTTGGACCTACTTCCACTCCAGAACTGTTTCTCCCTGGCTTTTTTTCTCCCTACCAATTCCTGTTCAGAGATGCAACAAACTTTTTTGTGGTTTATTTGACAGACAGCAGACAATTCCCACCTCTTAGAAAACAGACTTCAATAATGAAGCAGTGAGGAACATCCAATCCCCTCTGAATACTTGAGCAGATGATTCTCCTCAGGATTTTTTTTCTCCTCCCTTTTATAATGTTTTAAATGAGGTAAAAATGTATTCCGGTCATCTGGCATGCAGTACATACATCACACGCTTGAACTCTGAGGTCTGCAAAGGCGTGATGCTACATTTTTGCACCATTAATACATGGCAACTATGTAAGTAGCATGACAAGGAATGAAATGCATTCAGCCTCATTTCAAGTTACAATCGCTCAGACTTGCATTGTCTCCAAAGTTTACTAAATGCTCATTAATCACTGTGAGGTAAAAATAATAATCAGAAACGTCCACCACAAAGACATAAAGATTCCCAGCAAAAGCCATTAAATGTAAGTTACGAGCAATACACAGTGTCAATGTCTTTTCACACACACAGGATCGCTGTGGTTGGACAGGACCTTTAAGATCATCAAGTCCAACCATTCTCTAACTCTACCAGGCCACTTCTGCACCATATCCCCGAGCACCCCATCTAGATGGCTTTTAAATACATCCAGGGATGGTGATTCAGCCACTCCCCTGGGAAGCCTGTTCCAGTCCTTGAAGACCCTTTCCATGTAGACGTTTTTCTTAATGTCTAACCTAAGCCTGCTCTGGCATAACTTAATACCATTTCTTTTTGTCCTGTCAGGTGCAGCAGGTAAGAAGTGGCCAACACCCCCTGCACTACAACCTCCTTTCAGCCATAAGGTCTCCCCTCAGCCCCCTCTTCTCCAGCCTAAACAATCCCAGTTCCCTCAGCTGCTCCTCATAAGGCTTATACCCAAGACCCTTCACCAGCTGTGTTGCCCTTCTTTGCACCCTCTCTGGAACCTCAGTGTCCTTCTTGTGCTTGGTGCCCAAAACTGAACCCAGTACTCAAGGTTCGGCCTCACCAGTGCCGAGTACAGTGACACGATCACTTCTCCAGTCCTGCTGGCCACACTATTTCTAACACAAGCCAGGATGCCGTTGGCCTTCTTGGCCACCTGGGCACGCTGCTGGCTCATGTTCAGGCAGCTGTCTACCAACACCCCCAGGTCCCTTTCTGCAGAGCAGCTTTCCAGCCACTGCTCCCCAAGTCTGTAGCTGTGCATGGGGTTCCTGCGGCCCGAGTGCAGGACTCGGTGCTTGGCCTTGTTAAAGCTCATACAAACGACCATGGCCCATCGGCCCAGCCTGTCCAGGTCCCTCTGAACGGCCTCCCTACGCTCAAGCAGATCAACACATCCACCTGACTTGGTGTCATCTGCAAACTTACTGAGGGTGCATTTGATCTCCTCATCCAGATCATCGACAACGATGTCAAAGAGAAGGGGCCCCAGCAGTGAGCCCTGGGGAGCACTGCTTGTGACCAGCCACCAACCAGATTTAACTCCATTCACCACCACTCTCTGGGCCTGGCCATCCAGCCAGTAAATGATCCAGTGGATCCTACGTCATTTCCTATGTTTTTAAACAACATCTGTCTAATCTAATCTGCTTCCCACCACAGGAACAACAGCATGCAGGGTCAGGACTGCGTCTAGGTGTGCTGCCTTTCTGGGTATGACACAGCCTGACCTGTGCTGCTCCTGTAACGCGTGCCTTGGTTCTGCCAGTGAAGAATGGCAACTGCCTCTCACAGCCACGCCTGCAAGCAATGAGGTTCAGACCAGTGACACTTTTCAGACCACCTGTGGTCTCTGGCAACGGAAATGCTTGTTAGAAGAGGTAAAAGCACTGGGCTTTGCTCTCAGTGGTCTTTCAAAGTGTTATTTCTTATTTAGAGCTGACAGGGGTAAGCAGAGCTGGCAGCAGTTTACCCACACAGTGAATGCAACCAACAGATTCTCCTCTGGTGTATCCAGCTGCTTGGAGAAGTTTTGACCAGGCAGTTTCTAACATGAGTAGTTTCACTAGTCATTTATGTGAAACAATTTGCAAAGGAGACAAGAACAAGACACATGCAGAAAGAAACATCACATGTGGTCCAGTAAGATCTGTGAACGTGCACCTGCAGGGCCACAAAGACCTTCAGCAGGCAAAGTCTGACTGTCCAGGTTTCTTAAAAGGAAAAAGCCCACACTGAATCATGATGTCTCTTACTTAATTTGCAGTAGGCAAATAAGATACAAACTACTTTTACTGGTGGAATTTTTGCCAGTACTACTTCATAACCAAGCTCGGTTATCTCAGAGATGTCTATCTTTTAACAGCACGGCGCAGAATTCGCCTGCGCAACCACACTTGTTGCCTCTGTCCCAAGAGCCACCAACATTTTGTGCATCCTCAAGCACACCCTGACAAGGGTGATGGCTCACTCTGGGCGAAAGTCGAAACATTTCTGAAAACAAACAAACAAACAAACAAACAAAAACCAGAAAACTGCCCCGCTGCCCGGGAGGAGCTGAGAGGGAAGGCGTTCATCCTTGCCCAAGGGAAACCCCAGTACAGCGTTCACCCAAGTTAGTTTTTGCACGCGGAAACTCAGCGCGAGGGGCCCTGGGCAGCTCGCACCTGGGGCGGGTCCCAG
>NW_008623059.1:2162-2977 GCF_000691845.1 Merops nubicus | reverse complement strand
CGCCTGGACTCTGACCTGTTCTCACTCTCAGTACTGCTCGGCCTCTGCCTCGGTCCCTCTCGTCAAACGTGCTCCTGTGGAACATGGGCTTGGAAGGAGATACAGCCAGAGTTAGAGTTATGGAGAACGTGGTTTGTGTGTTCTGCTCCTGGGGTCCCCAGCCAGGACCCCTGGCAGACCCCGGCAGGAGAGGCACACCAGGGCCTGCTCCACAGCCACCACGGGCTAAGAGAAGCCACCTGCTCTTAGATGCAACTCCTGTAAATTCAGAATTTCATGGGCCTGGAAGAAACCCTTGCAATGACCTCAGGCACCACTGGCAGCAGCCCCTGTAGCCCCAGGACAGGCATGGGCAGCTTGGGGACAGCTCTGGCAAGGGCACCTCATCGTCCTCTAACCCCAGGAGCTCCAGGACACCTCTGGCTCTAGGTGAGAGCTCCAGTTTGGCTCATGACCCTTTCTGGAGCTGAGCTAAACAGAGCAGAGGAAGAAGAGCTGTAACACAAGCCAGGCCCTGGCCCTTCCATGCTCCCCACAGCTCATGGCGGGGCTCAGAGGGGCTCTGGCTGCAGCATCACCTGGGCTCACACAGTGCCTGGCCAGGGGGGCAGCACCCTTCAGGGGACACTCAAGGGACATCTGACACCACAGCCCCACCTCACTCCTCCTCACCTACACGGCTGTCTGGGGGTGGCCACTGGGGGAGGTTTAGGAAATAGTGGCCCAGGGACTAGAAAATTCTTCTGCTGACCACTTCCCCAATATAGAAGGATGTTATCAGTAACAGGCAGAGCAGCAGCCAAACTCCTCCCTCC
>NW_008623059.1:371-1863 GCF_000691845.1 Merops nubicus | reverse complement strand
GAAGTTGGGGGCACCTGGGGGGATCTCCTCAGCAGTCCCCACCCCAGGCTGGCCAGGCCCGGGGTGCAAAGCAATCAGAGGGGCTTTCTTGCCTGCTTGTGGCCATCATCCATCTGCCAACCCTCATTCAGGGCTGGGGGTTTAACCCCAGCACTTCATGTCCTGACGTGGGTCATCTGAGCTTATCTAGCGACTCTTTACATTATTTTCTGAATTTACAGAAGTTTCATAGAAGAGAGGAACTTTCACAATGAAGGAGAGTGGCTGACATTAAATATTCTATTTACAGCTGACTCCCCAGGAAAGATTTCAAGTCTTTGACATCAACTGGGAGCACACAAAGTTTCAGAGATGAAAGGCTGTGACTTTCCAAAAAAGGGACAGGGACATGGAACTCTGCAGGACAGGGGAAAGTGCCACAGGGGGGCCTGGGGGAGCGGTGCTGGAGGAGGACAGTGGGGGCTTGAGGAGAGGCAGGGGTGGACAAGGGGTCTCCTAGAGAAGGGGGCACCTGCACAGCCCTGCAGGGAGGTGGCACGAGGACTGGCAGACCCGGGTGGCTGTGGGAGGGGGCCTGGCAGGGAGCTGCTGGAGATGTCTGCCCCGCTGCCACTCCAAGCTGGGACTGCCCGAGCTCTGAGGGGACACGCGGGGTCAGCGCTGCCCGGGAAGGGGCCGTGAGGGGCCCGGGGGCAGAAGGGTCCCAGGAGCAATGAACTGAGTGTGCCCAGCACAGGGCCCCATGGCAGCACGGCCAGGAGGGGCCACGGGTGGACGGGCACCTGGGGCCAAACCCAGCGAGCTGAACAGCACGGCACGGCAGGAGCCAGCGGGTCTGACCTCTGCTTCTGACAGCTGCTGGGTTGGCACCTGCCAAGAGGTGGGTCAGCAGTGTGGCCGGGCTGGCAGTGCCCACCCACGTGCCAGCAGGGCGGGATGGGGCTCCCTGAGCACTCCCTGGGGGCACGGCAGGGGAGGGCACTGTGTCCCCTGCTCCAGCCTGAAACGTCACCAGCTCTGCTGGCACCACGTGGACTCGTAGCCCATCACTGTGGTGACCTGGTTAGAAGACCCTTTCCAAAAGAAGGGCTCCCTTTTGCTCAGAGCTGCCTGCTGAGCTGGCACCTCGCTGACCCCCAGCAGCCACCCACCAGTGACGCTGGTGGGACCTGCTGGCTGGGGCTTTGCTGTGGGGCTGTGTGCTCAAAGGGCAGAGTGAGACTGGAGATCTGGGTCACTGCCTGCTGTAACATCAAATTTCGAAGCCCTGTTCAGGTTCACTCTCAAACCTCAAGCTCTGATTTAGTGTTTTGGTGTAGCTTTACAGTTGGGTGGGGGCGTTGGGGTGAAGGCGTGGGGCAAAGGGGCCACAGCTGCCAAGGCAGAGGCAGGTCAGAAGAAGGGCTGGGTGCCAGGGGGCCGGTGGGTGGCCTGGCACAGAGGGCACGTCAGGCAGCACGAGCACACAGGGAGGTCCACGCGGCACGGGGAG
>NW_008623059.1:0-316 GCF_000691845.1 Merops nubicus | reverse complement strand
GTGCAGTGCGTAAGGGCAGGAGGCGCCTGCATGTCAGGGGCTGTGACCTGTCAGATCTCCTGGGCCGGGCGGTGCGTGGAGGAGCAGGGCGAGGATCCAGGGTGTGTAGGTGCTGTGTGGGTACCTCCAAGCCAGCAGCCTGCAGGTGTGTGACCCAGCCCTGCAGTCAGCAGGACACAGCCCATGGGAGGGACGCTGGGCTGCACCCCCTGGAGCCCTGTGACACCCCCAGCTGCACCCTGCCAAGGCAGCTCCCCAACGGCCACCAGCACTGGCCTGTCCCAGACATGCCGAGCTCTGCCTGTGTTGGCAGGGG
>NW_008623058.1:0-7023 GCF_000691845.1 Merops nubicus | reverse complement strand
TTCGGGCAGCTCCCGCCCTGTTCCAGCCAGGGCTCTTGTGGGGAAGGGAAGCCGACCCGCGGTGGGAGCTAGCAACGGTGGAGTAGCTTTTTGCCCTCTTCCGTTTTGGTGAGGGCGTTCTGTACCCCATTTTCCTTGTTTCTTATCTTGTTATAGCTGGAGGTTTTTCTTATGCGTTTATGCTTTCCCCGGTTTTGTGAACTTAGGGATGTGAAACGGGGGTGCAGCTGGACCCCTCAGAGGAGAAGTGGGGCTGGTGGGGGAGAGGGGCATGCCTTTGAGCCCCTTCCTAATCTCGAGTCTGGTCAAAGGAGGGCTGGCAGGACAGGAAGGAACAAGTGGGTGAATAACTATTTGTTCCTTGTGTAGGACTTCTGTGTTGTCTTTTTCTGTCTCTTTCATGGGTGCTCCCTCGCTAGTAGGGTGGGGTAGGGCAGCTGTGTCATAGCTACAGAATTCACTGACAATAGCATCTGGGCATCGACAGTAGGTTACTTGAGGATATGGCAATGATTGAGCTATCTTTTTTCTGTTAACCTTCTCTACCTAGTCGTCCTTCATCCCCAACTATGTGTGCTTGCTGGGAGTTGGAAGTCAAGGCAGGGCTTTTCTATTGGACTAGCTTATATTGTATTTGAAAATGAAAAAGAAAGGTCTCTTTCTGTTTGCTATTATTGCTGAATAAAACTGCAGTGGGAAAGTGTACTGCAAGAAACTGGATGTACAAAGGGGCCTGGTGCACCTTTGTACCTGAGAGCAAGGATCTGAACTCTATGATGTAAAAAAGATGTGCTAAAATGTATGCAGTGTTGTTGAATGCCACCTGAGAATCACTTAGGGTGAACCTGGTTTGAAGCTTCTCTCTGGTAGGTGTGTTAATGTTAGGAGCGTGGATGTGCAGAGCCTTCTTGGTTATGTTCAAAGGATCATGCAATTTTGTGGAATAGAAACTTGAAGTTTGGTGTGCAGCTATGTAAGAAGAAGCTCAGGAGGGCCAGCTCACTTCATCTCTACCTACCAAGCTGTAATTGGTCCCATGTCATATCAATTTGAGTAAATGTAGAATACTTATACAGCAGCAGATGAGGGAGATATCCTCTGGGGCTGTGTGGCTGGTGAGATGGAGGGGCTATCCTGGTGTGAGAGCAGATTTTTTTTTTTTTTTTTTTTTTTTTTTCCAATGGTGTGAGAGCGTTTTTTTTTTTTTTTTTTTTTTTTTTCCAAGAAGAGAAATTGGAGCTGGATGCATGCGAAGGGAAGGAAGAGGGGTAGGATGTGCAGGCCTGGAGGAGCAGTGCTTCCCATTGAAACAGAGCCCTTCACAACAAACAGTAGCCACTAATCCTTTTGTGGCTTTGTTTTTTTTTTAATATTTACAAGGCCTTTTTAGCAATTCCCTTGGTTATATCGCATTCTCTACTGGAGTCTTAGTTTGAATTCATACATGGCTGACTTGGTATTTATACCTGGGCCTGATCTGTGATGATTTGACCAAACTTGTTTAAAGAATTTATTTTTAACCTTACACTAGGTAACTGGAAAGCAAATAAGGCTAAATAACTTTGCAGCATTAATGATTTAATGATGATTTGGACTCCTGGAGGGTTACATGGAGAAACTGGATTAACTGGTGTAAACCAATTTTGAAGCTTAGTTTGGAAAATAAGACAGCTTTTGTGTTTATAACCTCAACAATCTTGGTAGCTTGAGGGAGGAATGGGAATTGAGCAAGCTTTATTCTGCTTTGTTCTAGTTCCAGTTTTACCAGTGTATTGATTTTAAAAAGAAAAGTGTTTATTGTAATAAAAACAAAGGCATGTCAATTCACAAGTTGACTATTTCACTTGTATGGTTTTGGCCAGTCCTCCAAAAAGTTCCTGGTGCAGTGAGTTGCAAAAAAAGTATTTGAACATTCGAGGGGACTTAGGAGTTACAAACTTGCCATTAAAGTCCAAGGAAGTTAAGAGAAAACCCAACAAAAAAATCCTTGTCTACTACCAGAAACTGCTCTTGTTTTTTTTCTTTCTTCCAATTTTTAAGCTTTTTAGAACTTAAAAGCAAATATTTGATATTTCTTCCATGGACTTGTGTGATGCTTTCCTCATAGAATGCCATTTTTTGGATATATTTTATGTTTGTTGATAGTGTCCCCCTAGTGATACTGATCATAGTAGACTAGTATGTTGATTAACAGTGCTTGAGAACTGCATGTATCATAGACTACTAATACTCTGTTAATAATTAGTGTTGATAGTAATACTATCAATACTAATGTTTATTTACAGTTTCAGTAATGTTTAGTACCAGTACTTGAAATAGATTCTTCATGAAAGAATAGCAATACAAATTTATATGTTAATCTTAATCAAATAAAGAGAAAAAGATCAATAATAAAGCACATGAACTGGGTTCTGAAGACCTGTGTTCTGCGCTTGGGTTTGCAATGGTCTCATGTGACCTTGGTAAAAGAGAAGCCAAGTAACTTGTCCCCTTTATAAGATGACAGACTAAAGAAACTCAGTGTTGTATTTGTATACTTCAAAACTATTGAATGGAAGGTGCTAGTGGAAATAAAAGTAATATTCACTTCAATGTTGTTCTGCTGGAGCTTTTTGTTCCTTTTTTTTTTTTTTTTTTTCTGATACTGTCTGCTCATTTGTAGCTCATTGTGTCCTCTTTGCTTTTCAGAGAAGACCTGGTTTGGACTTGCACTGTTTTTCATATAACTTCCCTAAATGAACCCATGCTTCTTAAAGTGAGAACCAGGCTGAAAGGTGGTGAAACTAGCTCCTTTGCAATTATTTAAGGTTCATATTTTGCAAAGATCATACAAAGGGTTTCTCTGTTTTGCTCTGATGTGAAAGTCTACACTCTTTAATTTTGGTAATCTAAACTGGCAATTTGGAATTCCCCATCCACCTGGGGCTCCTGCAGTCCATTTCACAGGTGTGGTATCTTCAGCCCTTTTCCATCTACTATTTCTCAATACTGCAAAGAGTAAATAGTGACTAAAGACAGATTAGAGGTGATACACCCTGATGCCTAAGATCTCATGGTTTGCTTGGCTTGCTTTTACTACATCATAACTATTTTGCTGAGCATATTGTTTTACTTATGTTCTTTCTAGATTGTAAAATTTGTAAGATATGTTCTGTGAAAAACATAGCACAGCTCCCTTGGATGGAGTTGTTTGTACCCTCAGTTCTCTTGAAATTTTTTTTTTTTTTTTGTGTGTCCAGATGTCTTTGTGAAAGCTGCAGGATACCATGGTTTCTTTTGAAGGTGAACTTGTCAAGCTTTTTTCCTCTCCTTCCCCATCTTCTTAAATCAGTCTTCCAACAGATGAGCTTGGAGGAATATTTAACCTGCCTGAGTGTAGCATTTTGCATCAAAACCAATGAAATGTTTCATGTATTGAGAGAGTTCAGATCTTTCTGGAGTAGTACTCAGATTGTGAACTTTATGGTGTTGGGTGGTGTGGTTTTTTTTTTTTTTTTTTTTTTCATTTATCATACAGGAAACACAGTTTATTCCAGATCTGCAGAAGATGCAGGTTCAACAGAATTGGTTACAGAACCACTTAGTGTTTTAATCTGAAGTTAAATGAGGAAAACACAAACGCTTTCTTAACCTCTATTTTGAATAATTGGGTTGTGCTTTTTTTTTTTAACCTGGTTTAAGGGGGGGGAAATATGAATTCAGTAGCTACGATCATATTAAATATTTTTAAAGGTTAGCTGTAGAGAGGAACTGTCTTTTTGCAATGTAATGTGTGGTGTAGGTTTCACCTAGAACATTTCAGTTATATCTCTTATGACTAAAATACTGTTCCTGAAAGTAGGATGATGCTTTAGAGATGATATTGAGATTGCTTTTGAGTAAAGAAAATTATTTTTTTCTACTGTATTTGTCTTGTTAAATATTTATAAATGAAGCATATGGCATCTGAAAGCTTTTTTGTTTCTGCTTTGTTTGTTTTTAAATGTTAACTGAATTGTGGTTATTTTATGGTAAACACTTGACTGATATCTCATGTTATCACATTGTCCATGTTTCCATGTATTCGAAGGCTATTGTTGATTTACCTTTTTTCCTTTCTGCTTTTACATTCTTCCTCGGTTTTCTAACTTGCATATTGTCTTAGATGCAGTTTCAGCAACATGAATCTGAAAGGAATCCTGGTGTCAAACCGGCTCTGCTGTTGGGCTGTATATAATATGTTGTATTCCAGAAATTTTGATCCATGCTTTTGATGGGTTGTACCCCAAGGAACAGATGTCTTCTAATATTGGGCTTTTATTTCAGCTTTCAGTCACATATTTTTCAGATCACTGACTTGCGATCCGTTTTGAGACTGCCAATCTTCTGCTGACTGCTAGTCTTGACTAGGAAGGATAGTATCATCAACAGGCAAACCAACAGCCAGAGTCCTCCCTCTGCTCTAAAATCATACACCAGTGATCCAACATGCTGGACCACTGGAAGGAGGAATAAGTCAATACATTCACTCATGACACAGGATGTGCAGAAGGGAGTGAGCTGGCCAAGGATCCAAGCCATGGGAGTCATGCATGAAATCAGCGAGTTCATGAGTCCCAGATAGAAATTCATGATCTTGTTCTGCCATTCTGGAAACTCCACTTCCTATGCAGAGTTGAGGAGCCCTTTTGGTAACCAGAACCCTCACACAGAACATGCACTGTGTGGGCAGGTCACCCAACACCACTGCCAGCAGAGTTAGTTCTTATAGAGGTGTCTTCTTGTCCTGCCTCCAAGTTAATGTGGAAGGTGGGGGCACCTGCTGGTGATCTCCTTATCAGTTCCCACCCAAGGCTGGCCAGACCCTAGGTGAAAACCAATCAGGAGGGTCTTTCTTGCCTTGTTGTGGACATCATCCATATGCCAACCCTCATTCAGGGCTGGGGGTTTAACCCCAGCACTTAACATAAAAGGAACCTAAGTTACTGATGTTAACTCTGGGTGGCTAAATATGATGAGGGGGAGTGATACTGTGCTTCCCAGTCTTGTTTTACTCTTTTTATTAGTCACTGAATTAATTTGAGTGTCTTGAACATAGGGCAAGTGTCAAGGGGTAACTATCTGAAGTTCAGTTTACAGAAAAATTGAAATAGTGTTATTAGCTTGGTGAAAGCAAGGTAATGAGTATGCAAAAGTGTTTTTTCAGTGTTTGGGAAAACCTTATGGCTTCTGATATGCATCTTCAACCTGCTGGGTTTCTTTGCTGTGGGAACCTTTCTTTGCATCTTAGGAGAAGATGCTTATTATCTTGAATAGTTCTCTGTTATGACTGCAAGTATAAAACTCCTTAGAACTTTATACCTGTACTCTGATTTTCAATGTTTACCATTTTGTCTGCTGATGTAGTAGCAACAACTAGTTGCTGGATTTGAAGTCCCAGTGAGTTTTGTCCTACCTGATTTAATTGAAGATAGAAATTTTTTTTTTTTTTTTTTTGTGACTGAGCAGAAATACTAGAGCTTAAGAGTTGTCCCTGATGAAGCTCATGGGGCATTTTTGGTAACAGCTGTTCTGTTATTGGACTTCCTTTTTACTTAATCATAGACTGGTTGAGGTTGGCAGGGACCTCTGGAGGTCATCTTGTCTCCCCCTGCTCAAGCAGGGCTACCTACAGCAGGTTGCCAAGGATCATATCTGGATATATCCAAGGATGGAGACTTCACCACCTCACTGGACAACCTGTGTCAGTTGTCAAACACTTGATTGTCTGATAGTGAAAAAATTGCACAAGTCCTGTACATGTTCTGTCTAGGAATTGTGTGTGGATTGTACATGATGGTTTAATGTACATACAGCATTTAGTTGAGATTAGGCTGAGTTCTTATTGTACTTCTGTATATTAAGCCATTTGTTTTATGAAGCCATGTGCATCAAAATTATTTTTCAAGTACTTTTTAGTGAGACTGAAGCTAAAACTTTGCAGAATTACAGAAGTCCTGGTAAACTGGAAGTGAACTGAATCAGCATGTTTTTCCTATTCTTGCAAATCCAGCCCCCTTCCCCCAAATCCCCAGGGCCCCCACAAATATAGACAAAGGTTAAAATCAAGTTAGATGGTTAAAATTACTTCATAGTTAGGAATATTGAATCTGGGAATTGCTGAGACAGCTCTTTTACTACAGTTGCTTTACAGTTGCTTTACAGTTGCTTTACAGTTGCTTTACAGTTGCTTTACAGTTGCTTTACAGTTGCTTTACAGTTGCTTTACAGTTGCTTTACAGTTGCTTTACAGTTGCTTTACAGTTGCTTTACAGTTGCTTTACAGTTGCTTTACAGTTGCTTTACAGTTGCTTTACAGTTGCTTTTTAATATCTAAGAAAAAATGGAGCACAAAAAGATTGAGTGATGTATCTTACCTTGCAGGCCAGAACAAGCAGGTTTTGAACATTGTGTCAGACTGTAGTAACTAAATTTTTCTACCTAGCAAAAAAAAAAAGTAGCTGTTTGGGGTTGGAGCTGAATGTAGGAGAGAACAAATGAAAGAGTTTACGAACTGGAGATGGCATTGTTTTCCTCAACAGGACTTTGTTAAAGAGGGATGGGTGGCCAAGAACTGCTTTTATGGTTGCAGGTCCTCTTTATTGACAGAACCCTGGTTGAAACCCACTCTACCACTCTCCATTTTTGCTAAATTGTGGCAAACGGGAGAGGTGCCTGAGGACTGGAGGAAAGCCAATGTCACTCCAGCCTTCAAAAAGGGCAAGGAGGAGGATCCGGGAAACTGCAGAGCAGTCAGCATCACCTCCATCCCTGGAAAAATCATGGAGCGGCTCATTCTGGAGGTCACCTCTGAGAACATGGAAGAGAAGAAGGTTATCATCACTGGTCAGCATTGATTTACCAAGGGGAAATCATGCTTGACTAATCTGATAGCATTCTATGATGTGGTGACTGAATGGGTAGATGCAGGGAGACCAGTTGATGTAGTCTACCTTGACCTGAGCAAGGTGTTCGATACAGTCCCCCATAACATCCTCCAGAGCA
>NW_008623057.1:3558-6070 GCF_000691845.1 Merops nubicus | reverse complement strand
GCTTTCTTTCTTAAAAGTACTTTAAAGGAGAATTTGTTTGTATTTTTTATTTACATTTTATATTTTTGTACATATTGTTAGGAGGTCCGCCATTTTTAAGTGATCTCGGATTGACCAAAAGGGGGGCTTTGAAGTGTATATCTCTCTTGTTACCTATCTCTGACTTTACTTGTGGTGTGACCAGGCCCAAACCATTATCTCAAAGGAGAATAAAACAAAACCTTGTAAAAAAAAATTTAAAAAAAAAAGACAAAAATGCAAAAAAAAAAAATTTACAATCTTATTCTGAGCATTCCAGTAACTTTTTTTGTGTATGTACTTTAGCTGTACCATAGATCGTGGTTTGTATGAGGTGGCAAGGCCAAAGATAAAAAGGTTTTCTTTTTTTTTTTTTCTGTCTATGAAGTTGCTGTTTATTTTTATTTTTTTCTTTTTTTTTTGGCCTGTTTGATGTATGTGTGAAACAATGTTGTCCAACAATAAACGGGAATTTTATTTTGCTGAGTTGTCCTAACAAGGCTGCCTCCCAGCTGCTGCTTTTTGTTTTAGTTTTCATTTGTTTTAGTTTATTTCTTTCTCCCCTTCTTTCTCTCCCTTTCTTTCTTTCTTTTCTTTGGACTTGGGCTGGGACGAGAGTTGAAGAGAGGACAGAGGGGTGCAGGTGTCAATGGTGGGGGGGGATCTGAGGGCTGTGGTCCCAGCTGGTGTCTGCAGTATAGGGCTGTGCCACCACCCTGCTGCCCCTGGGGCAGGTGAGGGAGCATCTTGTCCTGGCTGTGCTCCCTGGAGAGCTGTGGCTGTCGCCGGCATGGCCTCTGCATGATCCTGCACGCTCTGGTGGAGAGGTAGGGATGGGTCAGGCGGGGCAGCCATCAGAGGAAGGGGCTCAATGAAGTGAGCTGGGGTGTGGGATGCTCAGCAGTCCTGCTGTCCCTCTGCCATCAGACTTGGCAGGGACTGTGTTTGGTTGGTGCAGTGGAGACGAGAAACCCATCCCAAAAACACTTCCTTGCCATTGCTGCTGGCAGTGTCCCTCTGTGGGTGCCAAGGCCACGAGTGCCTCCCCTTCTTTCGGGCAGCATGAGGCTTCTCTGCAGCTGGGAAGGACGCGTGTGCTGGGGAGGCAGCGCTGGCCAGGGACTGAGTTCACCAGATCTGGTCCCTGGGCCATACTCCAGCCTACACCGTCTGCCTAGGAATTTTGTGAGTCCCAAATTAGCAGAGGTTTGGTGATGGGACCCTGGGAGGCAAGCTGGGGTCTGTCTGCTTTAACCAAACCAAAAATGCTGTAACTTTGCCTAGGCCTCTGCTGCTTTGCTCCTAACCTTCCTCCAACACATTTTTTCTCCCTCCTCTATGGTGCTGGAGCTCAGACTAGCTCAGCCTCTCCTGCCAGGTGCGTGGAGACCTGTTTGCAGGAGCCCACCTTGTGTCTGCCTCCCAAACCATGGCTCTGGTGAGGCCCCTTTCCCTGCCAGATGCTCTCGTTTCCTCTCGCCATGCAGTCCTGGCAGTTGGCGTGATGCTGGGAGGTGGGTTTTATTCCAGTATTTTAAAAGAAGAGGAACCATTGTGCATTTGATGTGCTGGCTGCGAGGGTCACAGCTCCCCCTGATCCTTGGAGCAGTCGGGACACTATTTACACCCGTGGTAAATAAGCTCAAAATCTGGCTCCTGTCCATAATTATCCAGCTCCTTGTGGTGCTAGATGATAGCTTATCAGATGTGCTGCCTCGATTCAGAGGCCACATCCAGGCCTGCCCCTCGCCCGCCGGGGCGGGGGGTGCTTGCAGCAGGGCTGGAGGCTGGCACTAGATCTGCGTAGCGGGTGCTCTGGTGTCCTCGATGGGATGTGACAACATGGGAGTGGCAGACGGTGCCACCGAGTGTCACTGAGCTGGGTGGTGCTTTGCTGTGTGGCACCAGGAGCCGTGTCCCTGCCATGGCTGACCCACATGTGGCTCGTGCCCCATGATGGGCTCCAGCAACGTGACGTGGTCTGCCTTGTGGGTTTGCCAGGCGAATGATCCGAGTATGTTTCTGCTGAAGAGCTGGGTGAGCAGGTTCTGCAGGTCTCCAAAACACAGGGACCCTGCACAGGCAGCTGGTGCGAGGCTCCCAGGCAGGAGGTTTGTGGGGAATGGTGGATCTACTGCCCACCCCTGGAGAGCAGGACCTGTCCTATGGTCTGCAGCCCACTAAAATCTGGGGGTCTTGGGCAGAAGGGTCCTCTTCAGTCTGGGATGCAGAGTATGGAGTAAAACTGCTCCTAGCCAGCCAGGCTGGCAATGGGCAGAGCACAGAGCTTTGGGGGTGAGGGGAGAGGGCAGGCTGGGGGGAGCCCACATATTATGGTCCTCATCCAGCTGCCAGGAGCCCTGTGGCCCAGCAAGCCCTGTGCCCTCGCCTCCAGCTGCGCAGGGCAGCCCTGGTGTTTCTGCACGCCATACCCACCCCCTCGTGGCTGGCTCATGGGGCGGCTGGTGGGTCCCGGCAGCCCCCTGCAGCCCCC
>NW_008623057.1:0-3456 GCF_000691845.1 Merops nubicus | reverse complement strand
CCCTCCCCAGCCCCACAGGGGCTCCCCAGACCCCTGCCAGGCGCCCTGTCCCAGCCAATCCCCATGCACCAGCACAGCCTGCCAGCCAATCCCACACTGCCACCCGTCCCTCCCTCCCGCCTTTGTGCTGCCTCCACCAACCGCGTTTGAGCAACACCCAGGTCTGACCAATCCCCACCGGGAGCCTTCCCCCAGCCAACCACGTGCCACCACCTGTCTCAGCTGCTGTCTCACCCCCTGCAGCAGCAGCGCACCAATCACAGGGGGAGGGAGACCGCTCTGAGCCAATCCGGAGCTGCCACCTGTCACCTGTCCCAGCCAATCAGGGCCAGCCACACCCCCCAAGGGGTATAAGGGCCCCTCAGCGCCGAGGTCCTGCTTGTGTTCGGGGCTGTCCCAGGGTGGAGGAGAGGTGGTGGTGGTGGTTTGAAAGAGCCTCCTGGCTGTGAGCTCCTGGAGGGGGTGCAGGCTTGAAGGTGGCTCTTCATCTCATTTGGCACCTGCAGGATGTCTTGGGATGGGACCGGGAGCAGCCGGTTCCCCCTTGGCAGGAGAGGGCTTGCAGGAGTCGTGCCAGTGACGGCACGCCTGAGGATCTTAGAAACGGTCTCCTTGGTGAGCTGGCCTTGTGCTGGGGGCTGCCCCGTGGGACCTGAGGAGTCCTGCCTGCCTCTGGTGTGCAGAAGATGATCTCCACCACTGCCTGGTGACCAGAGCCAGGCTCTGTGGGGGGCTGATGCCACAGGATTGGCAGTAAAGAGCACATGGCCATTGTGTGCCTGCAGGCATGGCGTCGTGATGCTGAATTCCTCACCTAGGGCTTCCCAGGTCGCAGGTTCAGCTGTGACCTGCAGAGCAGAAGTACTTCTTGTGCTACCCCTTGCCTGCAGATGTGAACCATGTTGATGGGTAGTTTGAATCCTGGCTGGTCTGCTGATCACACTGGTCCTCGAGACCATGGAGGCGAATGGCTGAAGCTGTCCTGGGATGTGCTGGCTGGCTGCTGACCATTGAAGGTAGCCCAGGTAGCTCCCAAACATAGCTGTTAGGAGAGCTGCAAGGTGCCTCTTCGGAGCCTGGAAGGACTTAACCTGTGCCAATGTGTACAGGTGACTACTTCAGCCAAGGACATCCCTTCCCAAGGACTCTGCTGTGACTGGACCTCGGCTGAAGCAACGGTGTCCTTCGTGTGGCTGAACAACCAGCTGAACCCAGAGAACTTCCACGTGGTTGGCATGAAATGCAACGCACCAGTGGAGCTGTGCTACCAAAGGTCACAGCCAGCATGACGAGTGGGGCTTAGCCCATGCCCTGCGGGCAACTGGACTGGGTCTGGACCAGCAAACCTATCTCCAGTCCTGACCTGCCTGTAGTAAGTTAGGACTTGTTTCATCAGCTCAAGCTTGTCCTGCACCAGCTGTAGCTTTCAGTTAGCCTCATCCAAAACTCTTCTTGTTGCATCTTGACAACCTTCATGAAATCTGGAGCACCATGAGGGCCTGGTGGAGAATCTGCCTGTGGGGAATGTGGTGGGACTTGGCCTCCAAACTAGACACTGGTGCAGTTTGCATCTGGGCAAATAACTGGCATCTACTTAAGAGTCTGATGAGTGAAACTGCCTTCCAGGCACGACTCCTCAAGATCATAAACACAGAAGCACTTTTGGGATGTTGATGTAGAAAACAGATGTGAAGAGCTGTCCCTCTGGAAAGGCAATTGCCACCCGGCTCAATTAATGAGGTGTCCCAGGGCAGCAGACCCCTCAGGAGCAGGCTGGGAAACCTGGGGCCTGTGGCCGGTCTTGGCTCAGCCCACGTAGCAAAAATGCACCTTCGAAGTGGTGCAGGGATGTTTGTGTGCTTGCCCCGAGAGCTGTCTGGTGTGGGCAGGAAAGCCCAGCCCATGCTGAAGAGCAGATGTGGGAGATCTAGTTCCTGTCTCATTCTCGGCTGCCATGTGCTCCACAGCGTGTCCTCCTTGGTGAGGTGAGGCAGCTCTGATCCTGGACCCTGACTTGGCTGTTCCCAGGTCATTGAGACCTGAAACCCAGCTGGGTGTTTAACCCCTTCTGCCAGGTCTCCTCGGGGCTGCTACCCCAATCCCTCCCCGCACCGTGGTGGGAGCCTCGGGGTGCAGCAGGGCTGGGGTGCCTGTGGCTCCTCCTGCACAGACACTGAGAGTCCTCCAGCCTTCCCTGTACCCATGGCTGGTCTCTCTTGGCTGGCTGAGCTGATCCTCTCCAAGGGGAGTAAAGGGCTGTGAGAGACCCTTGATTTTACCCCGAGGAGGGCCTTGGCTCCTGTTCACAGCTGGCTGGGGACCCCCAGTGGAAGGCAGCCAGGGGCGGTAGTCTTGGAGACCACTTCATAGTACTGCACCACACCTGACCCAGGCAGAGACCTGGGAGGGAGCAGCAAGCGCCACACTTCAGAGCAGATGGGGACCTGGAGAGCCCTTACATCCTGTTCGTGAGAAGTGCAGTGCAAGGGAGGCAGCTGTAGGATGAGAAAGCTCAACCCAATTAGCTCTTGGAGAAACCACAGGCATGGAGACCCCAGGCTGCAAATCCACAGGGCACCACACCTGACCCAGGCAGAGACCTGGGAGGGAGCAGCAAGCGCCACACTTCAGAGCAGATGGGGACCTGGAGAGCCCTTACATCCTGTTCGTGAGAAGTGCAGTGCAAGGGAGGCAGCTGTAGGATGAGAAAGCTCAACCCAATTAGCTCTTGGAGAAACCACAGGCATGGAGACCCCAGGCTGCAAATCCACAGGGCTGGAGGCTTTGCACGTGTCCTTTCCTCCTGCTGAGGAGGGTGGCCTGAAGGCAACGGCTCTGCCTCTGCATGCCAGCCAGGTGTCAGGTGGGGATGTGTGTCTTCCAGCTCATTTTGGGCACATGGGTGCTCTTTGCTCTGGGGGCACCTTCCTGTCCCCCTCTCCTTTGCTACAGGCTGGGCAGACTCCTGGCCCTGGTCTCTCAAGGAGCTGGACACCAGCACCACTCTTCTGAGACTTTGGGCAGGAGCTGTGAGAGTTCTGACGTGACTTGTGCCCAAAGCTGGAGACGTGGATGCTCAGTTGGTTCATGATCACAGGCATGGGCAATGCTGAGGAGCACAACCCACAGCAAGTATGAGCCACGTGCTCCCTGACCAGCAACCTGGGACGTGGCTCCAGTGGCAGGGACCAGTGTTCTGTGTGGAGCTGGGGAGTCCACGGAGCCTGCCCGGGGTTGGCTCCACCATCGAGCGTGGCCCCAAAGGCACCATCAGGGCTCAGAGCAGCCGTGGTGCCCCAGGGAAGGGTGCAGTAGTGGGGTGCAGAGCCAGCAGCCCTGTCCCCGCGGCAGGGGCTGGCTCCGTATGCTGGGGCGAATCCCCCTCCGCTCCGCTCGTCCCCCCGCGGCGAGGGGGTGCTGCTGCCCGGGGCACACGCCGGCTGGTGGCACGTCCCA
>NW_008623056.1:0-2741 GCF_000691845.1 Merops nubicus | reverse complement strand
AAATGAGTAATTATTCCTCTGCTGGAAGATTTAAATAGCTGATGTTACAGGTCTGTGTTTCAAATGAGCTACAGTTTTTGGCCCCACTTAAAAAATATTTATTCTAGCAGAAAAAAAAGCTGCATAAAGGCATTGAAAGTGAAGATGAGGTTTGTTGTTTTGATATCAATTTCTCCACGCATTTTTTTAGGGGAAAAAAACTCTTCCTATTATTAATCTAAATAAAAAATGGTGTAAAACTAACATTTCACTGGATATTTCAATTTCTCCTGAAATCTCACGCTATTGACTATTTTCCCCATTTCCTTTCTTTGGGAGATGGAGTTTTTAATAATTAAAAGAGGAGGTGGGTTTGCATTGACCGTATCAAGGATGGGAAGGACCCTGGGGGAGTTTCTCATCAAACCTTGTGCCCAAATTGTGGTCAGCTCTGAGGTCAGACCTCTGGGTGGGGGCATGGAGCCAGCAGAGCCCCTTTTATCCTTCAGATAAAATATTATACGTGGATCAAACGGACCAGAAGCCTTTATTTTGTTATGCAACTGGAATAATATTGTGTGCTAGATTAAACCCAGCCCTCGTTGGCTTCCTGAAGCTTCGAGGAAAACTCAGGAGTAATGGAAATGTGTTGAGGAAGATAAATTTCTATTTTATGCTCTTGATTTCTGTCACAGTTTCCAACGCCTGTATTAAAAACTCTGTGTATTTAAAAGTGCATTCAGGAACCTCGGGGAGGGAAGCTGAGTTTGCAGGATGCTATAATTAAGCCTGCATTGTAAATAACTGCATGGAAAAGCCTGTGGAAACACCAGACTGCTGGATGCTTTCCGACCTGAAAAAGCCCTTAATTCATCAAAAATACAGAGAGATATTCCACAGGTAGTATCAATTTTATGTGTTCTTGATATGACTTCATTAAAAGAGAGGCGAAAAAAAATGGAATCATTAAGTTTTTAGCAGCGGTCCTGAGAGACCCTTTTGCCAGAGAAATTCTTTCATGAGAGATTAGTGGCTCTGATTGAGGTGGTTTATACCCAGCACATGACAGTTTAAGAGCCTTTTTTAGTTAGAAAAGCTTTTAGGATGTTAGAAAATGGTGGGACTTCAATAACATTAAGCCAAATTGCCCTTCCTTCAAATGAACATCTATATTGTCTATCACTGCTGGAGAGACTTGCCAACATAATGTTTCTCTTTACTGCCTTTGTGGGGGTCCAATTCTTCTCCCTTTAGCCATAAAAAGTTCTTGGCAGGGTAGTTTTAAAGGTCACTGCAGTTCCACTTTAGGTATTGCTAAATCAAATCCCACTTCTGGGATTGGTTCCCTGGGGTCTCTTCCTATTGTTCTACCACGTGCTGTGTTTTTAGGAGAGGAGTTAGGTGGAATAGCAACGTGCTGGACTCCTTAGTCACAGAGTCTCATGTAATGACATGTATTTTCTGCAGGGAAAGTGATATGCTTTAATTACCATCCTGGCTGGGAGAGTGGAAGGGGAGAGAAATCAGCTAAAAACACCAGGCAAAATTCCAGGCTTCTATCAAATTCTCTTTAATGCTCAAAGCCTTTTAGAAACCTTTAGAAACTTCTGATGAAAACCCATTTCATCGTTAAATCTATGCCTGTATTACAAATGAAGAGCTTTTCATCCTCCTTAGGTAAATGGATTACTTAAGAACTTCTTTATGAAATGTAGTTCTGTGGTTCTGCCTCGTATCCTGCAAAGAAAGACGTGGTGAGTGCCTTAAGAAGGATAATACCAGCTCACATCCCTTCCCTGTGACATCAGGATTCACCTATTGAATGTGACAACACCTATAGCAGTGGATTTAGGGTTTTTCTTCCCTTTATCAAGGGTTGCCTGAGTGATTTGGGTAACTCTGTGTCTTCCAGCATTGGTCAAATGGCTTTGATAGCTCTGTTCCTAATGTGCTCTTACCTCTGTGTATTTTAAAGATAATTTATTCTAGAGATTAATTATCCCAGAGCTTTATGATGCTTTCCAGTATGATTTCTCCAAAAATCAGCTCCTCAGGAGCTGGCTGGGAGCCAGAGGGGAGCAGTGAGGACGTGGTGGCAGGAGCACAGAGAGCAGCAGGTCCACCCTCTGTTGTATCCAGCCCTGCTCCTATTTTCATATTTGGCTTCAGAGCCAATAAAACACTTTTTCACATAAAACACAAGGCAAAACAGATTGCCAAAAACGTCTGTGGAGGCCTAAAGTTGGAGTTGGACTAATGAAGGGTGTTTTTCCCTGTGGTTATTGAGCACTGTAGTCTTGACTGGGCATTGCTGGGACCTGTGGTGTTTCTAACAGCCAAGGATGTCTCTGCATGGGTTTTGTTTCTTCCATCCCTGAGTATCTGCTTGGGGAAAGGTTGCTGGGCCTCATGGACCTTGTCTGAGTGAGGATATCACCAGAGTAACCTAATGAGAGTGTCTGGCCTGGACTCAGTTGTCCTGTCTCCAGGGTCTAATTCAAGGTTCAACAGAGGCAAGTGCCAACTCTTGCCCTTGGGTCACAAAAACCTCCTGCAGTGCTCCAGGCTGGGGGAAGAGTGGCTGGAAACTGCCCAGTGGCAAAAGACCTGGGGGTGTTGGTCAACAGCCAGCTAAAGATGAGGCAGGGTGTGCTCAGGTGGCCAAGAAGGCCACCAGCATCCTGGCCTGGATCAGCACTGGTGTGGCCAGCAGGGATTGTCCCCATGGGCTGGGTACTGGGGAGGCTGCTCCTTGAATCCTG
>NW_008623055.1:0-4061 GCF_000691845.1 Merops nubicus | reverse complement strand
CCACGGGGTTTGGGTTTTCCTCCCTTTATTCCTTCCCGTGCGGGGTGTTGGAGCGAGTGGCACCGCGGTGCCCGGGTACCGCCTGGGCTGAACCAGCACAATGGGAATGTGCCTCACTGGGAAATGATGTCATGAGTGATACAGGATTGTTCATGCAATTAACTCCTTCATCTGGATTCATTGATCTGGTTTTTACTGACATAGATAACAGGTGAGGATGTAAAGTAGCATCTTCGACTTCAACAGCTGAAAGATCCAATAGTTCAGAGGAAACTTCTAACATCTAACCTGTGTGAAAAGAACTGGTGATATAGGAGGCCAAGCAATACTATGCATCCTTAGTTTTTTTCTTAAGCAGTGTAACACTAATATCCATGAAGCTCTGCTATTTAGTAGTTTGACTAGACAATTTCACAGGAATTAGAAAATTATATGCTTAAATCCTTAAAACTGCCATTAGAAAGTGACTGTATGGACTCCAATATTTCCCCATCCATTTGACATTATTTCTACATTTCAGAGTTGTTATTTAAACTATGGGATAGCATAGAACTCATGTTTCTGAATGGTTTTTTTAGTTCTAAAGAACATATGTTGCAGAATTCAGTGAAAATTTTCAGGAGGCATACTGTAGACTACAGTTTCTAAAAGGTGTAAAATCATTATATGGTTTGGCCTCTTCAACTCCCAGACTCCCAGAGAGCACTGAAGCAGTGCCTGTGAGTTTCTCTTCCCTGTCATAGTAGAGTGGGAAAAGTGAAAAACCTTCTTATATAAGACAAAAGAGGAAAAAAGATTTTTTAGATCAAGACTATTTACAACTGCAGGTGTAGCTAAGGTCACATCAGACAAGGACATCTGCAGAAATCATGGTCTAGAGTCTTCCACATAATGCCGACAAAAAAAAAATCAGAAAAAAAAACAAGGTTAAAACTCAGTCTTGCCAGTAATCTGAGCATGATTAAGTATGTACAGAGGTTGGTGATAAAGAGTGAAACTGCAGATGACTGTAAGTGAAAATAGTGCAAAATAAATAATTTCTGATTGTCCTATTATCAGGTATGGGTAATAAATACCCAGAAGAATTTTTTTTTTTTTAACTAGATATTCCTTTTATCTTAGTTTTCCATTAGTTATGTTTTACTGTAGCTCCCATTCAGGTACAGAATTTTATTTCCTTGGCATGGGATGCATTTAATTAATAAAATACTATGAAAACACTGTGCAAGCTAAACAAATAACATATCCACTATATGCAGTTTTTATAGCTGCAGAAGAAAAATAGGAAAAAGCCTTTAAGGCCACTTCCTAAGAAACATAAAGATATTTTCTCCCTATAATACCTCAAATTCCATAGTATTCCTCACTTTCAGCCAAAAGAGGCCTTTTGAAGCTGATCTATTCCATGAGGCAATAGCATCCAATGTGCAATGCTAACATAAAACTGAACAGTTTCTCTAGGTTTCAGGAAAAAGTAATAAAAGAAGAAAGAGGTAATGAACTTCTATTCCTTGTCTAACCTCTGACCTTTTTCTCTGGGGCATCTGAGATCCATTCACACTTGGGATCACACCATGAATGTTGGCCTTTTTAGTGGTAATGAATATTTTATCTCTGAACAGCTATCTTTTGAAAGCTGCTGGCAGGGTTCATTGTTCAAAAGACAAGCCAAATACATCTCCAAGCCAAAATTAAGAACCCAGGTTTTTCTAAACAAGTGGTATAAAAAATATGCAGTGAAGCAGTTTTACCACTAGATGGAGCCGTTGCCAAGTTCCCGGCTGAAATGCCGATTTTGAAAATTGATGAATGCAGCCATAGCTGTCAAGAGAAGACTGAATCTACTAAGTTTTCTAAAAATTCAATATCTAATGAGCCTGATCTACTTAACAGTGGGTTACATCAACATGACAAGCTTGGAATAAACCTTTATACTCTTATGACAAACTACAATTTAGTTTGCTGTGTGAGAATGCTCTGAGAGCAGCCGCTCACCATTGATGGTTTTGTAGTGTTTGTTTTTTTTTCTTCTCCTTCCCACTTAACAGCCACATTTTGTCTATAATTAGCGGTGGTTTATTTTAAAATATTTAACAAAACTGGAGAGGTTTCAGATACTTACCTTCTTTACTAAATATTTTACTACTTTTTTTTTGGCCTTTCCTGGGAGGAAAACAATCTTAAAATCAAAACAACTGTTAGAAGAGTTCTGGCAATAATCTAGGGAAATACCATTATCTCTGAATGCCCTGTCAAAATTCCTAGGCTGTTTTTTGCAAGCTGTTTCTCTCCCTTAGGACTTGTAAATATCTCACATTAGAACTTGGAATGTAAGTAGATATGTAATGGTGTTCTACTCCGTTATGGAAGAGGCACACTCAAAACACCAGAGTACATTGTGGTCATTTGATTAATATTGCCTACATGCCAATAAATCACTGGTAGTAATTTTCAGTCTTCATGGAAGGTGACTTAATGAATAGAGAATACGAGTAATTAAAAATATTAGTAATTAAAAAATAATGGGAAAATTTTCCATCAGCTGAAGGCTTTTCACACACTAAATTAACAGGGAAATCAATGATGGGTTCGTTTCAATTTGTTGTGTGCTTTTAAAACCAATATTCTACCTTCTCTACTCTAAGGGCATTGCTGATAGGAAGTGTTCCCTATTTTCAGCTGAAAGTTAGTGCAAAATTCGACCCAAAGCTAATACTGACTGACACTTCAGACCATGTATGGTATTTCAGAACAGAACCACAGCATATTCACATTTTTTTTCCTCATTCAGGGGTAAGAAATGGGGCAGGGGCATGCTTTCCACTTCCAGAAAGTAAGTTCTTTGGGAGGACAGTGATGAAAGGAAGGAATTTACCAGAGCAGAATAATTACCTTTCACCTACATATTATCATTTCGCTGCTCAATGGAAAACACAAGCATGAACA
This sequence comes from Merops nubicus, assembly GCF_000691845.1. NCBI lineage: Eukaryota > Metazoa > Chordata > Aves > Coraciiformes > Meropidae > Merops > Merops nubicus. The sequence continues at coordinate 1,115 of NW_008623055.1, read as the reverse complement.
GAGAGACTTTATATTTAAAGGTCCTTATAGATGAAATAAAAATCAGTTTCCAAGATTGGACTGCTTTCTCATGTGGTATAAAACTGTAGGCCGGGTTGAGCTGCACAATGATTTACAACAAAATAATCTGACAGCACTAGAGGAGACAGGTAGATGGGGTTTGAACCCCGAGCCCCGAATTAAGGTTGCCATATGGGTGATTCCCACAGCCCTTCATAAAGAGGGGGTGAGTTTGCCTTATAGCTTCCCCCCAGGGTGCGGCCAGCCCTGCAGGGAGAGCCATAAGGGAAATGAGCCCCAGGGGTCCCACATTGAGAGGACAAAGGTCAGGTGTCTGCTTGGGGATAAAAGCTGGGACCACTGGCAGGGAGTCAGGAGTGTCTGTCTGTGGAGTGCACTCCACAGAGCTTCCTGGTTCAGGGAAGAGCTCCTGACTCTCCCTGGAGCTGGGCCCCGGTCAGCTTGGACCTTTGTGAATGCGGGCTGAATGGGTGAGAGTTGCTATGTGGGCACTTTTAGCCTATCTGTTTAACTTTGTGATCTGTTTCCCTTGCCAACTATGAGAAGCCTTGGCTCTTTTTTTATACCACCTGTTGTGGGTCAAATCGTGCCTTTTCTGGGATCATTGGGGATGGTGTCGATTATATATATACTAGTTGACTTGTTTGTATCCCCGGTGCTCATGCATGTCATGACTTTCTTTTTTACAATATACTTTACTTATTGGTTGGCTTCTCTGCTGGTTGTATCATTCTTGTTGGGCCTAGTCATTGGCAGAACAATGACATATACCTAGCACTTTTTAAAAAGCATTCCTATAATTTTAATAATTTCTTTTTCTATTTACTCATATTTTTGTAGAACTTGTAAGGAAACTTTTTTAATGATTCAGAGTTTAAAAGATTATGGGCAGCTATATTAACTCCCATTCATATATGTCTGATACTTAGGTTTTTCCTATTTCAGCTTCCACACTGGCAACTCTGAAAGCCCTGGACAAGGGCTTCATTGTGTGCTGTTTTGTGATGGCATCATTTTCACTCATTGTGTTGGACTTGCATGCTCTTAAAGAGCTCTTAATACAAGTGGGCTACTGTCCTGGTTCCGTGTAAAAA
>NW_008623054.1:287-1100 GCF_000691845.1 Merops nubicus | reverse complement strand
TCAGGGTGGGTCATCCCATCCCCTTGGGAAGCAGCAGGGCAGAGCCACAGCCCAGTCCTTGCAGAGGTGCTGCTGCTGGGCCTGGGCTGGTGTTTCTGAGCTCAGCGTGTGCCTGGGGTCACAGGGATGAGAGCTGTGCCCTCCTCTCCTCCCCACAAAGGGGTAAAGCCCCACTGGGCTTTCAGGGTCTTCCCCACACGTCAGCGGTGATTCCCACCTCTGAAATTCCAGATGGGTGGATTTGACTTGTCCCTGGTGATACCCAGCTGAAAAACTTTGTTTCTTGAGCCCCGTTTCTGTTTGCTGAGCTTCCAGGGGGTAAGGGCAGGCTCAGGCCTGGCCTGGGAGGGGATGCTGGGAGGAGACTTTGTCAAGCCCAAATTGCAGACTGACCACACCAGACCACATCCTTCATCCCTGGGTCTGTAACCAAGAACCAGCTCCTCCCTGTGCACCTTCTCTGCATCCTCACCTGACTTTGGGTCTGCTACATGCCACGTGTTGGGGATTTTTTCTGTTTTCCCCAGTTTTTGGAAGAAAACTCAGAGGAAAAGATCTGCGTCTGAAGCTCCCTGTCTGCTGTTGCATCCTGAAGCTATCAGGGTGAGCTGGGGGTGATGCTGAGGTGTGGGCTGGGGTGGATTTCACATCAGCAGAAGCAGCAAAGCAAGGAGATGAGGCTGGAGAGCACTGCGTGTTCCCGCTGCAGACCTGCCTGCGGGGTCTGTGCCGCTCAAGAAGATGCCGAGTTCCCTCTCAGAAGAATGGGAGCTTAATGTCCCGGAGTTAATGAGCAGTTTTGTCCTGCCCCTC
>NW_008623054.1:0-221 GCF_000691845.1 Merops nubicus | reverse complement strand
GGGCTGACGTTTCTCTGCCTTGCGGCTGGGGGGCTCTGTGTTCCCCCCGAAGCTGAGCTGGGGCTTTTTTTTGTCGTTGAGAGGCGAATAGGAATCGGGTCCCTGCTGCCTTCCTCCATCCCCCGGCGCCCCCACAGACGGCGGGTGGCCAAACCCTCCTGCGGTCCCAGCAAGGGAAACTGAGGCAAGGGGGTACCTAGAGGCGCCGAGCCCAGCACCGG
>NW_008623053.1:0-4335 GCF_000691845.1 Merops nubicus | reverse complement strand
GAGCGCGGCGGGGCAAGGAACCCCTCTCGGAAAGCGTCTTGTCTGCTGGGAAAACGTCAAATTGAATCAGGTCGGGTCGACAGATTATTACCAAGATCGCCTTGCATTATTAGAAAGCTGCAAAGTTTTCCTTTTCCTCGTTTTTGGTTCTTTGGTGGTATTTGTTCAAGCACAGGTTGCCGCTGACTACCCGCAATGCATACGGAGCCACCAGTTTCACTTGGTAGCCCGACTTGGTGATGAGCTAAGTGTAAACTTGTCCTGTTGCAAAGTAGTAACACCCCTGACACGTTTTCCATTCACAACGAGTTTTAAAATGTTTAATTGTACGTCGCCAACTGTACCAAAACCTACAGACCCGTCACGCAGAGATTTACGGACTCAAACCTTGAAGCATAAGTGAATGGACAGGGTTCCTTTTGCTGAAGTGTGAGTTATGTAACAGAGTTAACTGGCACATACACACACGATTCGTTGCAAAACTCTCTCCAAAGCAGCAGGAGGCCAGTAACCGAGTGAGCCTTCACCACAGGTCAGGAGCTTCACGAGGCAAACGGTCCTGCTGGCAGTTGTTGAGCAGTGAGCAGCCTGTGGGAGCTGGAGGTGAAAGCCCTTTTACCAGCCCTGACCTCCACAGCAGCAGAACCATCGCCTGCCAGAGCTCCAGGACTGAACCTGTAGCTCTGAATACGAGATCTACTAGATCTAAATCTGTCACAGAAGGCCTAACAGCCATGCGTGCCTTGGCTGAACGTAGAGGGGTCAGTGTCATTAAACACACACAAGGCAGTGATTTCCAACCCTGCAGAGTAAGATTTATCTTTGTGGCAACTGGAAGATAACCAGAAATCCCAACACAAGGCTCAGTCTGACGGAGTACAGCGATGTCATTCACACACAACTGGAAAATGTGACGTCATGGACTACTCTGATTCATTGTCTATCTTTGATTTTTGTTGAATCAAAGCATATCCTTACCCTGAAAACCCATGTAGAGATTTCTAAAACATAGCGAAACTGCTTAGATTGATTCATAGAAAATACTCTTCTCATGTTTGCAAGCATTTGTATTGACAAGGACAAATCTTTAACCTTCTTGAGGGTAAGAACCAGACAACAACGTGTGGATGATGAAATAGTCTGCTAATCCCAAAACATTTAGCTAGGGACTGAAATGGGCAATGCAGGATGTCAGCAATGAGCAGGACCCCCTTAGGAAACACTTTGCAAACTGGCTATTCTGATGTAAAATGCCTCGCACAAACACACGAGTGAACCCTTGGAGATACTCAGCATATGTTACTAATCATACCATAACTTAACCACACACTGCTCCAATAGTTTTCAAGTTTCTCTTGTAAATTGTGTTAATTATCAGTTCATATTTAGATTCCTGCTTTCAGCACCGATTCTATAACCCTTAGATTCAAAAGCCATGTAAGGCTTCTGATGCTAATAGAGGCGTACTTGGCATTTACACAGGGCTTTTCTCAGCATTTCCTAGACAAGCCAGTTTGACATTTCTAGGAAATACGGAGTCTCGTGGCTGTTCCAGAGCCACTGACCTGCCTACCTACATTTACATGACTTGTACGAGAACACAAAGCACCAGTACCTACATTATTAAAACGTAGCCCCCCATCATTTGCTGCCTGTGGTATCCTCCTCTACAGGCACAAGTGCCAACAAGAGTGCCCGAGTACTCACTCCGATGCAGGCACTCCCTTGGCAATCTGCAGATGACCTCCTCTGTCATTTTGCCCACAGCAGATCCGCTGGTTCCTGGGCTGATGGCAGGATGCGGCAGGAACCGGGCGCTTTGGAAACAAAATAAACATGATCCTGAGGGACTCTGAACACTCTGTGAAGCCTACACGTCTGCTCCCAAAAGCTTCTCAAAAGCTGCTGAAAGCCAACCAGCATTGCTTTGCTAATATGAGCTGCTCGGAATGGGAACGAGCTGTTTATATTAACTAACAGCAGCTTGTGAGCATGTTTAAAACTACGTTGCCTGGTGCACTCCAGCACAAAATAGAAGCTGTGATGGATCTCCAAACATGCCAGCTGCTGCTTTTTATAGCACCTTCAAACCATTTCTCACCTTTGATATCTAAATGTGAGCCCAAACATACCTCCAGATAAGCATGTTTTATGGAACTGGTGTTTGTGGATAAAGCTAGCTGTCAAAACTAAGAGTGTCCTTAACGTCAGGGCTGTGGCAGTGGAAGAGCAGCCTCTCTGTGATGGCACAAGAGGAGGTTATAGTAGGCAGCTCCTGCATTAACTCTAAGAACCTCTTAAAAACACTTATCCCTTTCCAATTTAGCCTTTTTCCAGAACCAAGGTTTTAAAGTTGTGTTTAGTACCTTTAACTACCCTGTGTAAACACCTGAGATAATGCTAACATTGTATACATATAGAATTATCTTGCATAGGCCTTTCAACTCTCAGCTGAAACTCAATCACTAACTTCATCAGGTTGCCTGAAGAACAGGCAGCAATATTTGTGTCAATACAGAGAAGCATCCCAAAGCAGTGTATCGAGAATGAGCATCCTTACTCATAGAAAAAAATGAGAAAATAAACAAGTTTTGGCCTCTTTTCTTGAATTTAGCAATTTTCCTTGAACAAATATCTGAAATTTTCTTCTTCCACATTTCCTCCCTCCTTCTCCCAAAATCTGCTTTGCATATTTTTTTCTTTTTAATCCATATTGGCTCAATCTTGTCTGGGAGTTGCAACAACCAATTAGGAAACTGTTAACACCATAATGAAATTACTTCATAAAATCATAAATCAAAAAGATACCATGAAGGGCAAAGAAGGCTTTAAAAATCAAGAAAAATTAGTTATCATAGCTGTTGAACCTTTGACAGAGGAAACATTTGACAATTTATCTGCACTAAGAGTGTATTGGTTCCTAAAATACTGAATTGAGTCTACGTTTTAGGGTCTGCCTAATACTAAAGTGATGCCTTCACTAAAGGGATCAATGAAGCCTTTATCATCTCTTTCTCCTCAACACGCAGCTCTAATGCGCTATGTGAAGCACATTAACATAGGTAATTAGGTAAATCACCTCCACTGGGTAAACACATCTCTCTTTAGTAAACAATGGTCTAATTTATCATCCCAACCTGAAGCACAGCCTTTGGATGTCTTCTGGCAAGATTCTGAACTAATCCAAACCTATTCATCTTACAGGAACGAGGCTGTTGCCTCCCAACATCTGTCTTGTGCCATTTGTGTAGCCCTTGGCTTAACCATGAGATATTCTGGTCTCCTTATTGTGCGTTAACTTCAGGCTTGTCCAATTATGCATTGTCAGTAAATAATTTACATTTTTTTCCTTTTTAAGGCCACCACCGTCTGTAATTGCATCAGCTTTAAACCCTTTTTTAAAAAGGTTTTCTGTTGCCTAAATTAGGGGGTGATTACTATATGCTCCTCAGGCTTTCCTTCTCTAGAGTGTATGAATTGCAGCATTTTATGAGTATGTTCCTATTCCAGATGCTGTTATTTTGTAGTATTTATATTACATATATTTCCTAGCTTTATTACCAATTCTACACAACCACACTTCACACACACCTAACAGTTCACACCAGTGTGACTTTTTTCCCATTTCCTGTCTTAGACTCATAAAATCATTAAGGTTGGTTGGAAAAGACCTCTATAAAGATCAAGTCCAACCATCAACCCAACACTACCATGGCCACTAAACCATGTCCTGAAGTGCTATGTCTTTACATTTTTTGAACACCTCCAGGGTTGAGGCCTCCACCACCTCCCCAGGCAACCTGTTGCAACGCCTCACCGGGGATGTTCTTACCGCTTTACCTTCTCCCTCCCAAAGAAAGAGCCACCCACCTACAGCTACTCACACTAGCCAAAAAGCTGCTGTCAGTACAACATGGCTTCAAGACAGTCATCAGCACTTGGCTAGCTTGGGCTACCTCCTTCTCCAATGTATCTTCTGAACTTGTGGTTCTCAACCTGCGGTGCACGGACCCCTGGGGGCCACAATGTCATCACAGGGGGGGCCACGAAGGCTTAAAGCAGGGGTGGGGAACATCCAGCCCAGCAACATTTGTTGTGGCCCGCAGAGACCGACAAGCTCCTAGAAACACCCACAGAGGGTGCTCTGAAACTGCAGTTCCCCTTCTCTCCAAAACCGAAGATCTTCATGAGGAAAATTGAAACAACACTTGATGCAGTGCAGCACTTTGCATCTTTACTGGAGTCTGGGCGGCCCACGGCCACCAGCGGCATGTAGAGGGGGTGCAGGGAGGGCTCAGAGCCCCCAGCCCTGCCCGGCTCTCCCCGCAGACCCGC
>NW_008623052.1:0-1737 GCF_000691845.1 Merops nubicus | reverse complement strand
GCTGCGATGATGATGAACTCTTAGGAGTGTTAAGGGATGTTGGGGGTGACTAGCTCCTCCAACAGGCCCAGCACCTCTCCTGCCCAACCAGGGATCCGGGGTCCCTCAGGATGAGAGGTGCAGCTGCCACTTCCCAGTTTGCAAGTTCAGCCAGTAGCAAAGCTGAGCACCTACCCCAGAGACACATGGACACACACAGGACACTGACACGTGTCTTCAGCAGCACGTACTCACGTAAACAGCCGCGGGGACTCACGGAAACCCAGGCAGAGGCAGCTAAGTACCCACCTCCTCCTCACCTGGCAGAGACAGAAGGTCGCTCATGCCAGCACAAATGGAACTCCAGGTTCACAAGCACACACATTTATGATCCCTTGAGTAGCAGCACGGCCCCTCTGTCCGCCTGGATCCAAGCCCCCCTGCCTGCCTCGAGGGTCCCCCTGCTTCCAGCTAGTTCAGCCCAGTGCTTGCTAGCAAACAAACACGCAGCACTCAGACACACAGCCCACATGCACAAGTCCCTGTGGACTTCCAGCACAGACCACCACCTGCCTCATATCCTGTCCTGAGCCTAAGGCCCCCTGCTTGCCAGTTAATTCAGCATGAAGTTCTGCTGGTGAATTCCATGCACATCCCCTGCTTAGCAGGACTGAGGAAGATACAGATGTTTGCCCTGGCCTCCCTACCCCCATGCACCAGTTCTGCTTTGGCTGCTGGTACTGAGCTCCTCACTTGCCTCCCTCCTAGGAGCTGTTCTTGGGACACACACTCTCCCTTTCCACTGTGGCTGATGGTCAAGGACCTCACCCTCTCCAGCTGCTAGCACTAAGACCCTCACACTTGCTCCAGTAGCTGGCACCCTGGTTGCAAAGTCCCAGTTTGCCTGCAGTTTCTTCATAGCTTGTCAGTTGATGCTGCTGGCTGGGTTTTTTTCTGGTTACTCTCTTTATTAATGGTAATTGGTCAAGTTTTGTGTCTCTGTATTTGTCTAATTCCCTTTCTTTATCCCAGTTTGACAAGGTCAAAGAATCATAGAATGTTTGGGTTGAAAAGAACCTTTAAAGGTCATCTAGTCCAAATCCCCTGCATTGAACAGGGACGTCTTTAACTAGATCGGTTTGCGCAGAGCCCCATCAAGCCGGACCTTGAATGTCTTCAGGGATGGGGCATCCACCACCTCTCTGGGCAGCCTGTTCCAGTGTTTCACCACACTCATAATAAAGAACTTCCTTCTAATGTGCAATCCAAGTTTACCCTGCTCTAGTTTAAAACCATTGTCCCTTGTCCTGTTGCTACATGCCCTTGTCCAGTTTGTCCAGTCCTTCCCCAGCTTTCCTGTAGGACCCCTTCAAGTACTGGAAGGTTGCCAGAAGGTCTCCCTGGAGCCTTCTCCAGGCTGAACAACCCCAGCTCTCAGCCTCTCCTTTTAGGGGAGGGGCTCCAGCCCTCTGATCATTTTTGTGGCTCTCCTCTGGACCCGCTCCAACAGGTCCATGTCTTTCTTTTGTTGAGGGCTGCAGAGCTGGACACAGCACTCCAGGGGAGGTCTCACCAGAACAGAGTAGAGGGGCAGAGTCACCTCTCTTGACCTACTGGACACATTTTGTTTGATGCAGCCCAGTAAGCAACTGGCCTTCTAAGCCAGATGATCTCCACAGCTTCTAGGTTACTCTGAGCAGCAAAGCTGTTCTTGCCTGCAAGTCTCTTGCACAGGGGGGTGGGGTGAGGGTTTGTCTT
>NW_008623051.1:31385-31590 GCF_000691845.1 Merops nubicus | reverse complement strand
AATGTATTGAATATATAATACATATATATACACATATATTCAATATATATATTCAAAATATACAATATATTGTATGTATAATAAATTATTTGTTCAATAGTTAACAAAAGTAATTGGCAGGAGTTACCTCTGAAGAATAAATCTGTTGCTGCATCATTTAATGACTTGGGAAGTACGCGTTATAGGGGGTCACTCATGGACTAAT
>NW_008623051.1:0-31371 GCF_000691845.1 Merops nubicus | reverse complement strand
TAAAATGTACTTTTTGCCCTTACCTGGAAACAGAGAAAAAGATTTATTTACGTGAAGGTGTAAACTGATAGCTTGTGTCCACAGCTTTGAAAACATAAATGCTCTGACTCCATATTTAATCCATACTTAAGGGAAGCACTTCAGGAAACTTAGTTGTTGGGAGTCAACACCAAAGCTGTAAAGAGGTACAGAATTATACAGAAAGCTCTTTTTTTTTTTTTCCCTCAACACATGCTTCCCAGCTAAATTTCCAGTTCCCCTTCTGAAAAAAAGTCTCTGGAACCCAAACAAAAACCCCAGTGACATAATGGCAGGTGCTGTTCAAGGGCGGTGTTCTGGAAGAGATGAAGATGTGGGTGTGGTACCATGACACAAGCATTGGTAGCCAACAAGGTTAATATGCCATCAACTTCATTTCTTTTGGTACTTCCATGGAGAAATTAACAGCATGAAGCTTTAGGTGTTTAGCACCTTAATGTCTGTGAACTCCTGGGTTTATTGGAATGATGAAGAAATAACGGTGCAAGTCTGCAACTGCATCTCTGTGCTACGTAACAGATACTGTCTGGTGGAAGTATTTACTGCTTAAGACCCTGACTGGACTTTACTGTCTTTGCCTCCAGAATTACTCAAGGGAAGGGACTCATGCCTGATGGTACCAGCAGATTCACCTGCAAAGGAAAGCAGATTTACCACTTCATGGGGACTAGCACTTTCTCAGAGTACACCGTGGTGGCCGATATCTCAGTAGCTAAGATAGATGCTGCAGCACCCCTTGATAAAGTTTGCCTGCTTGGTTGTGGAATCTCTACTGGCTATGGGGCTGCTGTCAACACTGCCAAGGTAAAGGCTGTATTTGCCTCTGGCTTTTCTCTCTGTAACTGTATCTGAGCTGAAGTACACAGGTAGTTTAGGGACTAGATTAGGACTGCAACCATGATGACCGAATTTCCCTCCTTCCTCCTCTGCTATTTAAGAATTTCTGACTTCTCCATAAAGGCTAGATAATATTAGAAGAACCCGATTCCATTTAGAGGAACTCCAGGTAGAAGATTCTGCATCCCTTTATACCAACTATATATAAATGACTTTCCCAGTTGATATTAATCTTGCTGCAGGTCACTCTGATAGTGTGAAGCTCAGGATGAAACAGAGCTGGTAGGTGAGTGTGCATGAATCTAGGGCTGGTTATGGGAGTTGAGTCTTTGGACAAAACTAAAAGCTTAGTACCTAAAAAGCTTTTGGATTAAATGTCTGTATAGTTTCTCTTATCTAAGTGATGAGGTCTTGTAGCTATATCTGTTTGCATCCACATTTCCTTCATCACAGATTTCTTAACCTGTGTTTCCCATTTGTGGGGTGATGAATTTTCTGTGTTAATCTTGGCTCTGTTCTTTGTCCTAGGTGGAACCTGGCTCTACATGTGCTGTCTTTGGTTTAGGAGGGGTTGGGCTGGCGGTTATTATGGGCTGTAAAGTAGCAGGAGCATCACGGATCATTGGCATCGAACTTAACAAGGATAAGTATGCCAAAGCCAAAGAGTTTGGAGCTGGTGAGTACATTAGCCCTCAAGACTTCAAGAAACCCATACAGGAAGCGCTGATTGAGATGACCGATGGTGGTGTGGACTTCTCATTTGAGTGCATTGGTAACGTTGGAGTCATGGTGAGTGTTTGCACAACAGTAGTACGTAGAGAGAGGGGATAGCCAGCTGCCACTTAGTTTTTTTTAGCTGAATAGCAAAATGAGCTGCCTTATTATTACAGAAAACATGCCATACTAACTTATTTTTTTAAATAGTAATGGTAACTGCTATGACTAAAAAGGCCAATTTACATCCAGTCCTAATTATGTAAGGAAAGCAGAAGCGACTTCTTAGGTTGAAAATGGCACTTAAAATTTACAAACTTTTTTTCCTTAAAGGGGGTTCTTTGAAATCTTGAGTTCTTGTATGCTGACAGTTGAAAAATTAACAAAACCTACATAAAATATATTGTACAGTGAACAGTAAAATCTCAGTGACCGCTCAGTATTTCCCCAATTCCTCAGATAACTTTAACTTTTGGAAACTACAACTATTACTGAATATACAGCTGGGTTTTCAGGACTTAACACAGCATTTCTGTCAGTAACATGATCTTCATGGTTCCCAGTGAAGTCCAGAGTGACTTCTCTGGAAGCCAGATGGGATATAAAAAGAGCAAAGTGAATCTTTTTAACAGTATAAGGAGTCTGAACCAATGGAAAAGTTAATGTAATTTTCTACCTATTTATTGTTCCTTAAATACTAAGACTGTACTTCATTAACTGGGGGAAAGGAAGTGCAACCTGTGCTGGTCTAGGCAGTGTAAACATTAGCAGTAAACGCTCTGCTTTGTCCTGTCCATCTGTGAAGAGAGCTGCCTTGGAAGCCTGCCACAAAGGCTGGGGCGTCAGCGTGATAGTTGGAGTGGCTGGTGCTGGGCAGGAGATCTGCACGCGGCCGTTCCAGCTCGTGACGGGGCGGACGTGGAAGGGCACTGCCTTTGGAGGTAACTCCCCCTGGGCCTGGGCACAGAAGGAATGCACCGTGGGTTAAAGCTGGGCAGAACACACCACCTTGCTTTTGCTTGTGCAAGAAATGTACTGTGCACAGGCTGCTCACAAATGCTGTGTTGACTTCTACGATAAAGACTTTAAAATTCTGGTATTCCTACAGACAGGCTACAAATAAACACATTGGTGTGATACCTCATGTGTTCTGAAGAGCTAGAACTAGATGCTCTTCAGTATTAGAGGAGTGGCATACAGGACCTGTTTTATCACCAAGCAAAGGTTTGGTTCAGCTTGGTCCAGAGAAAAGATCTAGTCCCTGGGGAGATGGGAGCTCACATAACATGTTTGTGGTGCTGAATCACTAAGCAAATTGTGGGGCTAATACAGGAATATGCTATAAAGAGCTTTAAAAGAAAAAGCAACAAGTGCTCGATACACGTTTTCTGCTGTCAGACTTAAAAATGTGTGGAGACTTTTACAGCTTCTGATAACTTGGGGTTCAGTCATAGCTGAAGTTCATGAAAATATCCAAACTTGATGATATTATTACACTGCCCTTTTTCCACGTAATACAGAACTTTGTTGGATTATAAAGATTCAGAGAGGCTGAAGGGTTTGGATACTATGTGCTCCTAGCTGTCCTCTTGCATTCCTTACTGCCTGCCTAGAGCAGGAGGGACAAAATCCTCACTAATCTCAGTTCCAGTTATTTGTCACAGACGTGCCAGTGTAAGGGTTGTACTTTTCTGTTTTCCAGGGTGGGTGGAAAGAGAAAAAACAAATGCATACTTTGTCTTTCAGGCTGGAAGAGCGTAGACAGTGTACCAAAACTGGTGACTGAATACATGTCCAAAAAGATCAAGGTTGATGAATTTGTGACTCACACCCTGCCTTTTGACAAAATTAATGAGGCTTTTGAGCTGATGCATACAGGAAAGAGGTAATGTTCATAATATTGAAAGGTGTAGAAGACATTTCTTGATGAGACACTGTTGAAATACCGGTTCCCTGCCCATTGTCATGTTTTATACAGGATAAAGGCTGACATACACCATGCACATTCATTCCGAGATAAACAAATACCCTTTCTCTGAGCTTCTAGGCATGTGTCAAAACACAGGCAGAGTAAAATGCAAGCAGTGGTGTATAAGGGTAATGAGTAAGAAGCTGATAAAGGGCACAAGTCAGTCTTAGGCTTCCAACATTGCTAAAACATTCTTCCTCAGAAAAAGAAATGTAAAGAGATCGTAGGGGAGTTCACATTAATACATTTTTACAAGTCATGAAGCTATTAGTCTGTTTTAATAGTTGATTTCAAACTACTTAGTATAGATTGCCAGCACAGTCAGTCGCTTAGAAGGTTTAGTAGGCTACATTAATTTTTTTTTTTTTCTAGTTTGAACTGGGGTAGAACATCTGTATGATGGTTTGTACTTTGTAACATAGAGCAGTTTCTGCCTTCATTAAGAGAAGTGGCATTTGGACTGTTCACACTGCAGATATAGGCCACAGATGTGTTAGCTCTCTGAAGAGAGGCTAAGATGACGCCCAACCTCAGTGCATACTGAAGGGACCCCACGTGTTGGTGAGGAAAACAGGGGCCAGCATGGGGGCACCGAGGCAGAGCTTGCACCTGCAGGTTAAAAGCTAATGCAGAAAAGGGGAGAGGATTAGACAGTTCTGTCCTGAGGTGTGTTAAAGCTTGTCCTGCTGTGTCTCTTAAAGAGCAGGCCTCTTTTAAATGAGATGCTCTGTAATTTGTTGGAAAGTGAGACTCTTAATAGTGATCAGTGCCTCTTAAAAGTAGAAATCGGATTTTCTAGCAGACTAAGTCACTTCTTAAGACTGTCTTATGAATTAAGGGAAGAAGCAGCAGGTGGACAAGAGGAAAAATTGGGAGAGCTGATCTGGAAAGAAAAAATCCTGGGCATTTGCACTAATGCAGGCAACTGTTTATCCAGAGTTAGGTTCACCTGCAGATGGATAAATAGTTACCAGCATTATCTCAAGAAGCGCGCTATGGTCTTTGTATTTGATCTCAGTCTATACTGATGTATTGTATAGGACTTACCCAAAACAGCAATATGCATGAGAGAGAAATCTATGACTTTTGAGAAAGTTAAGAGTGACTGCATTTGTACTTTCTACAGTTGGAAACGCTGCACCTATACAAATCCAGCAGCTGATCCCCTTTCCAAGTTACAAACTTCTTTTTCATTTCAATGCTTCAGTCCTACATGAACATGTCCTATGCAATTAGAGTATATCTTATGGGGGAGAGAGACTAAAAAAGACCAGGCATTACCAACTCATTTTTAACAAATTATATGCATAACTTCATTCTTACAAGAAACACAAGTTAAGCATATCTTAGCAATAAAAGGGAAAGAAGGGAATACAAAAAGACTTATTGATAACTTCTTTCTCTTCTTTTTCATTTTCAGCATTCGAACTGTCCTAAAACTTTAGAGCCAGATGTGGATGTTCTGTTTGGCCAGGAGCATGGTAACTGTCCTTCTATAATGGAGTTTCTGATAGAGGGTAGAATCAAGCAAATGAAAACTCACTGGGACTAAGAAGATCATGTATTTTACCATGAGCATTTAGAATACTGCATAACAAAAAAATGGGTAACCACTGAATAGTGTTACATAATTAGCAGTGGTTGTGGAACTTCTCTTTGTATACTTGTTCAAATTCAACAGTGCCTAACTCAATCTACTAATAAAAGCTCATTTCTAAACAGTGTTCGAAGTATTGAGCATTAAGGCTGTGACTGTTTTTGCTGTGTCTTACTGTTTTCCTCTAGTGATTTACAGTATGTGCACATGACAGAGGAAGAATATTCTTCAGAGCTGGTAACAAGTGGTGTGGGATTCGTTACATGAGGCAGTTTGCTGAGCACAGCTGGGTTGAGAGGCAGTGTTGTTGTGCTCTAATTGTGCTGAGAGCATGGCAAGAACTCCAACAGCTGTCAGGCTTCTGGGGCTACTCTAGGACTACCAAGAATGTACCATCCAGCTCTACTTTGAATCAATAGTAGAGCAGAGTGGGGCCTAAGTGTGTGACCGAGGTGCCCAGGTGTACCCATGTTCACTGGAGAAGTCCATCTTCTGCCTTATTTCCTCTTTGGCTCATTACATGAACTGTAGGCAGGCCTGTTGTCAAAATGTTAGACTGTGCAACACCTGTAGACTGTTCTAGCCCCTTGCCCTGTTGGTGTTCTCTAAGACTTCAGTAGCACAGTTTTGCCACTTCCTTAAACTTACTGCCCATTGGGCCAGGCTGCAGCCAACACTGGAAAAACAAACAGTGTGGGATTGTTACCTCTAGTCAGAAAGATCGTGCCACTGAACATTACTGTTAGACCAACAGTCTGCTCCTCAAGGGTACAGAACAACAATGAGGAGCATTGTGTGATGAAGGCTTCAGGGTTTTGTGGAGATGTTTGTTTGTTTGTCAGGTGTGAGGAGCTAAGTCTTAATTTTGGAGTTGCAGGTTTTTTTATCAACTGCAGGTGAAGTGATATAGCTGGATAAATTTTCTTGGAATTGACACCTGGAAGCAGATGCCACAGGTCCAGAAAAACACACAGGAATGGCAGGAAACAAACTTCAAAACAGAGGCAGGAAGGGTACCCAGCTGAAGTTACACATGTTAAAGTCAGTACTTTCAGCTTAACAGAAAAGTTTCACGTTTTAAAGGAGCCTGGTCAAAACAACTGTTACAGAGAAAGCTAAACAGCTTCTAATCTTATTAGAAGAAATTCCCTCTCACCACTAAACCAACTACCTTACCCCAAGACCCTGCTATAGAACCAGGACAGTTACACTTTTTACATTTGTCACTGGAAAGTTATCCCTAGAGGCTTCTGAAAACAGCTGAGGTAACTTCATTTCAGACAGAGTAAACAACAAAGTTAACTCCTGCGAATGTCATAAAAATTCAATATTGAGCATCGGGAAGGAAGATAAAAAAAGTGAATTTGTACTAGGAAGGTGAGCCATCTAACACAGCAGTGAAGTGACTCTTGGTACATTGTAGCTCCAGAAACACTCTCTAAACATGAGAGAACTCAGTAGAAGACTTGCTGTCAAGCCATTCCAGTGAGAGCACTCCATAACTACAAGATGGTATCAATACAATATTAGCTCAACATCTTGGCAAAACTCCCCTTGCAACTGGATCTAACACATTTAAAATATTTATAACAGTTGTTCCTCTGGTCTGCACAGACTAGATCAAGACCATACAATCACATTGTCTGTATTACACTATTACTTTAGAGAATCTGCATCTTAAGAGTGTTTGTGGGAAGCCAGTCTTGTTGACTTACCCTGGTATTACAAAGACATTTAGTGCTACCAGAGCACTTGGGTCAAAGACTCAGTTTCTTCTCAGCCTGAAGACTTGACGTCCTAGCCATTAAGTAGCAGTTTTCAGACTACTTTGTCCTGCAGAGCAGTTGATGGAACAGCTCATATTTGAAGTGTCTCTTTTTGAAATTGCTCAGCTAACAAAGGGACTCGAACACAAGAGCTGGTACCCCACTCTTGGTGATTAAGGTACTGTATTGCACTGTAACACCTTGACAACTCTGGACTTCAGTGGACAAACAGTTTCCACCAAATAACAGTACTCTGCTGGCTGTCGTATAGAAGATAAAGCTTGTCCCCCCCCTCAAGCTGTTACTTTTATTCAACATGAGCTATCAAATACCTCCTGAAGTACTCAAGTCAGTTTGCAGAAATAGCATGAAGTTTCCACACTCTTACATGGTAGTAAAAGGAAAATACTTTAACAGATTGTTTCAGAACTCATTGCAGGACTGTGTTTTTGGCAAAAGTGTATCCAATTTCTAAAAGTTTCATAAAAAAAGTAGATTTAAGTTGGGAGGGGTGTTATTTGGTTGCTTGGGTTTTTTTATGTGGATAGGTAATTTTCCAAATCCAGTTGGCACAAGTCTAATATCTCATGTTCAAACAAAGTTACAGCTAGACAGGTAAAAAATAGCTTTTCACAATATTTTTAAGTAAGTTTTGTTTTCCAGGCTGATGTGCTATCTCATGTTGAAAGAACTTCCAGTTGTTTAAAAATACTGCAGTAGTACGAACTCGCTGTAAACCGTTTTCATGCTAGGATTTCAATTTCTGGGCAGAAATGCACAGCCTCACAGACTGCCTCTCTTAAAAGCCTGCAGGGTTAAATTTGGTTGTACTGGTGCAAGAACAAAGAGGCATTCAAGGAGCACGTGTGCGGGTTTACGGGTGATTTTTAGCTGGTTGCCTGCATCTACCAGTAGGACTTGCACTAGTGCAAGCAAACCTGGGTATAATTGAGAATGCTATGCCTGGCTTTGGATATAAAAAAAAAAAAAAAAACACAACTAAATTTTAAAGTTATTTCTGTTAAAAGCAGCTGCAACTTTTATTTTATAGACCAAAAATGAAGGCCCCACCCCCCCCAGTCATACACACACATATATAGAAAAGGCAAGACCGTTGTAACCATTCAAGTGAATGATATGGTGGGTGAACCTCCAAGACAAGTCATCTCCTCAGTACAGTACATCTCATTCACCACAGGCAACTCCACTCAAGTGCTACAGTCTCTTGTGTTAAAAGCCACACACACGCACCCCCACACACGCTCTACATGCATCATTTCAGGTCACTTTACTGCATATTTAAAATAATAATAAAGGTAATGAAAACATTGCAATGATACTCTTAGAGCAACAGAGGTCTGAGGCACTCAGGGCAGAGAAGACATTTTCTGGTAAATTTGGTTTTTGGTAGTACACACAAGTCCAGTTCTATGATGCACTAACCCCTTTCCCCCACCTAAATTCTGCAGTGCCAAGGGGAGGGAAGGGTATGCAGTACCTCATATGCTTGGGTCTAATGTGGAAACAAATTCACCAGACACCTTATAAAAGGTGTATTTTATGCCCATGATTGTATGATTTAACGTCTGCATTGGTTTAACTATTTCTTGCATTACAGTGGTGTAAGACTAAGTCTGCCATGGGGTCTGAAAAATTTTTCATTACAATTCGAAAGAAAAAATAAATTCCCTTAGCAGAGATGCCAAAGATGATGGAAAGGAAGTGGGCATGGGAAAAGAAAGGGTAGTGAGAAGAGAGGCTTAATCAATCCACACTCTATAACATGACAGTTTCCAGCTCATTGTGACCTATTAACAGAGAACAAAGGGCTACCTATACTAATGCTGCCTGCTCTACACTCAGCCTGAGGAAAAAAGATCAGTTTTCATAGCTGCCCCTGTAAGACTTTCCAAAAGCATGAAACTCACTTAACTGAGGGGGAGGAACAGGGGGAAAGACCTGTTTAAAAATTACCAAAATGAATACAGCACTGAAAGTGTTTCATTTTCTCTCACTCAGACTTGTTTTGAGATACATACTCATTTCACTTGTAAGTCTTGCAAATCCAATCCCCCACAGCTACTGTGGAGGTACCTTTAAAAAAGAAAAATGCCCCATGGTTAACACACAGGGGTCCCATGAATCATGGGACCTTTTTGGTTCTTGTTTCGTTCCTTTACCCAGGCAAGTCTGATACATCTGCTTCACCAAGCTTTTAGAGCAGGAGACTGCCTGCCACAACTGCTTTGCTGAGAAGCAGCTGATTCCAGGGAGCTGCATATAAGACAGAATTTACTAATTTTTCCCTGTAGGAAGCCCGTACTCTGAATCTCCAGCAAAAGAAACAAGTCCTGCCATTAACACAGCGTGTCACCTACAGTCACAATCACCAGAGGCCATCAGCACAGAGATGGGGACAGAACTGAAGGTAAGGTAGCCTATCCTGGGCAACATGCACATCTTTCTCCCTTCTGCCTCCTTCTCAACTGATAAACAAACAAGGCCTAGCCCATTAGAACAGTATCTGCAGAAGCAAGTCTTTGGAACTAGAAATGCTTAAAATCCCAGGTGCCACTCGCATACCAAGAGCAACAGGGCACACTGAAGTGGTGAAGAAAAACCTGGATCCCAAAATACCAAGTCCCAGTGGGAAAGGTTACCCACGCTTTTCTAGCTAATATGGCAGCGAGAGACACAACTGTGGGTCTACTTGGAAGAAAGGTGCTAAAGAGATAATTGAAGAAAAATAGCATGAGTGTGGTAGGTAGGAGGAAAGCAGTAAATTCTTTAAATTCTTTCCTGCTTTTCCAGATACTGGGTCAGGTTCTTCAAGATATTCCTCTCATCTACAATCACTGAGAACAAAATAAATGATGAAATCTCTCTATTCTGTACTCTTAAAAAAAAATGCATAGTACAGAGACAAAACCCCAGAGTCTCGTTCAGCGTGCCTGGCCAGCCCAGACTACCCCTGGGTCATGAAATGGGGCCGGGCGCTGTCCAGGCGGCGGGTGAGGATCTCGCAGCCGCCCTCGGTGACCAGCAGCGTGTGCTCGAACTGCGCCGATCGCTTCCCGTCCCGCGTCACCGCCGTCCAGCCGTCGGGCCACGTCTCGTCCTGCCAGCCCCCTGCAAACACAGCAGCACCCCTGAGCCGAGCCCGTGGTGGGGAACGAGTGTCGGCTTCCCCGGCGAGAAACGGAAACCCCATCACCCTGACAGAAGAGAACCGGCACCCCATGCCACCACTACTGAGTCAGTGGGCAAGAGTGACCGCTTCACCCTGTCACTCACCTTCACAGATCATTGGCTCAATTGTAAATACGTGACCAGGCTTCATGACTCCAACTGCCTTATTTTCTGCAATAAAAAAAATACTCAAGTTAGAAAAAGCGATCCCACCCACCTTAGTCCATGAATGAATCCTTGTCCTAGAAGGACAGGAATACTGTAAAGCCAGAAAAGCTCTTCAGAGATGACCTGTTCACTTGTCATCTTTAATTCTACGTTAAGATTTCACTCAGGTACTTCCTTCTCTCTAACACTGCAATAGTTACTCAAGGAGTTTAAAATTAATTGCTGTCTTCCTCTCCAACACTCCGGTTCTGTAAAAACACTGAACAAATGTAACACAGAAATTTCTGTAGACTTCTATACTGAAAAACATCATTAAAACAAAAATCAGTGAAACTAAGAAGCACTTGAGATACTTCAGAGAAGGCCTGAAATCTCTTAACTGAACCATTAGCTACAATAAACTGTCCAAATATGATAGCAGCTAAGTAATCCCATTATTCCATTTATGAAAGGCACATTGCCCCTCTCATTACTCTGGGTAATTAGGTTGCAGTAGTGTCAGGGTGATAATGCTGTATTTCTGTAGCTAACATAAAAAGGCAGAGACTTTCAAGGCATCTAGGACAATACTGGAACTTTTTGATGTTATATACACCAAAAACGTTTATGTGGAGGTGCATGAGCTGATGCACTGCATGTCTCTAGGAGTGTAGTGTGACTGAGGAAAAGTTCCAGCCCTGTTCCTCTGCCCTGTTTCACCCTGAGTGGCAGTGCAGCTGACATCTGACTCAGCCCGGCACACGACAGCTGGAACAAACTCCAGGACTGCACAGGAACCACGAGATCCAAGCTGCTCTGCTGTGGTATACAGCCTGTCCATCCCCCAAGTCTACTCCAATTCCATAAACTGTCTAAATCACCTAGATGGTTTAAAAATATCCAAGCTGCTCTGCTGTGGTATACAGCCTGTCCATCCCCCAAGTCTACTCCAATTCCATAAACTATTACACTGTCTATATCACCTAGATGCTTTAAAAATCTCAGCTGCAAAACTGACAACAGCAACCAGAATAATTTTGTTTCACTCAAAGGGTTTTGCTTTTATCTCCATCATCTGCTGGTACTTCTTGCTCTCAACACTCATGTTTGAGTTTCTTACCGTCTGCATCTGAACAAACATTGTCCTTAATTCCCTATAGTTTTCATGATTTCGTTAAATAATTTAAAGGGTTATAAAATGAGCTTTTTGCTTAAAAAAAATCCTTTCATAGTAAGCCAGAAATAAAGCAGCGGATTTCACTTTTTTTTCCCTCCAAGAGGCTTTAAGTCCCTCAGGTCTTCCCACTTTGCTTTTGCTGTGAATCTGTATTTTAAAATGCCAGGAAAAACAAACAAACAAACAAAAAATAAAACAAACAAACAAACAAACAAAAAACCAACAACAGCATCTACCTTTTTTGGGAACAGATATTTTGGCTCAATTTAAAAAAAAATTAAAAAGTAAAAGAATTTCAAAGTTCCCAACAGCCAGAAAAGGCAGAAATGTTCTTTTTATCAGATTGCATTTCAATTGATATAAAATGTCCTCCATCTCCAAAGAATCCAGATTTTCTTCATTTCACATGACAAAATGCAAATACCAGGAATTGATACCCTTCTACCCTGTGATTAATAGCTTTTTTTCTCTGCTCTTTGAAAAAAATAACTTAGGAAAATGATGACATGAAGGGAAATGAAAAATCAGGGATTACTAGATTATAATCTCTAACTACAACCTGTTTTAAAGCTCATTAGGAAATGTGAAGATGGAGGCATCTGTCATGCCTGAGGAAATAAACGTTCTGTCAGGGGAGCTCTGCAGCTGAAGTGGGTGTGAACTGTTTATCACTGCCTCATGCTATTTATTTTATCCTCAGTTATTCACCGGCACTGAAGCGTGTCTCATTTCCCTCTGTGGATGCTGATTTCTTAATCCTACTGGCAAAAACTGTAATTTCCAAAAACTAAAGCTGAAAATCTGCTGGGGGAAGGGTTGTTCCTCCTCTGCCACATATTACAAAGAAGTTTCCAGGAACACAGGATCGCAACACTCACAAGAAAAGTCAAACATAAGAAGATCCAGATGAAGGGACAACACCCATATATACCCTTCAAAAAGCCTTTCAGATCTGGAAACAGCAGTAAATTTTTGCTTAAACCTTCAAAGGAGAGAAGCATTTACCCACGCGTGTCAGACAAGGACATCTAAGGGATTACTTGGGACTTCAGGAAAAAACGTTTGAGCACTTAGCCAGCACAGATGAAAGCAAACACTAACTTTCAGTGCAGGCACAGACTCTCTCAGTATATAACATATTCACCTTTTCAGGTTCATAAAGCCAGTCCAGAGTTCAGAAAAATATTATTTCACAGGTCCAAATATGCTAACTTGATGGCTGTTAGGCAACATGCTACTTTATCAGAACATAAGCAAGAAGTAAATTGGGTGGCTTCCCTGCAAACCACTTCTTGCCTACAGGGCAGCCCAAAGGGAAGGAATACTCACTGGCATAATGTGGCACGTTAGGGGCCGTATGGAAAAGTTTATGGATCCCATGTCCGCAGTAGCTCCGAACCACTGAAAACCCGTTCGCTTGAGCGTGTTTCTGAATAATGTTTCCCAGCTCTCTGTACCGAACACCAGGTTTTACTGCAAAATTAAAGAGAGACAGATGGAACTTTGTAGAGCTTTCTTTCAACATAACTTCCAAACACCACTCAGGCTGGTACCTCTGCAGCACCCGTGGCTCGTATGGCCATCTGTTCCAGTGCGCAACCTCCTGCGATACTTCATCCACCGGGTATGCGAGTGGAATGAACATGAGAGAGGGAGGAAACAGTCTCATACAGAAACGATAGAAGAAGAAAATTTTTTCACAAGAACACTATATTCTTCCTTTTGTGTATGTAAGTGCTGATATATTAAAAGGATGTTGTAGTTTGAAATTAAAGACAAGAGACTTTTAAAGAACTTGTTAACTTCTCATACCCAGAGTTGCAGTGCTTCTTTCAATGAGCGTATGAACTATATTTTAATATACACATCTCTCTACTATGTGAAAATAAAACAAAAATAAAGAGCAAAAAGGATTAAACGTGAAGAACTGAGAAGGGAGGGTGGGGAGGTGGCAAATCTCTCTACTCTTAGACAAGATTTTTAGTTGCAGTGCCACAGCAAATAAGAATGTCCATATGCAGGACTAACTTTTTTGATAATCCTTTTAGGAAGATTTAAAGTGTTTGAAACATGTAATAATACCATAAAAGAATCAATGCCTCATCCATGCCAGCTAATGAAGATGCATACCAAAAGCAACCTCAAGTCACTAAAAAGAAAAAAAGAATGTAAATGCTCTCTCAAAATTATCCACAGCTCCCTGAATATACGCTGTTCCTTCAGGAGTCAGATACTGTGTGGTAATGTAGAGTCACCTTAAGCACAGCCCACATACTTAGCTTAAAACATTATGTGAAACAAGCCATTTATTTCAGTTAATGTTTACATTGATAATGGAAACAACTACAACTTAAATCAGTAAGATGAATTTCCAAAAAATAACATGAAATTCAGATTACTGAAATATGCATGCTTTTCCTCAAATTAAAAAAAAAACCACACACACAAAAAAACATCCCAAACACGACATGGTGGGAAAGAGGGAAAGTTAATCTGTTGGTTTTGCCCTAAATACTCATTCATCCCAATAGAGTCAGGAGCCCTCTGCTTCTCTGTCTCACACAACTCTCCTAGTCAGAGCTCTTCTGGTTCAATGTCAAGAAATTAAGATGATTTAAACAGGGGAGAGGTGACACGCTTTAAACAGCTGAGACACTTGCTGCCAGAATTCCTACCAGCAGGGAGTGTCTAAAACCCATTAAAACCTGTTACAGCATCTAAAATGTTAGTGAAAAGTTACACTGAGAATTTAAATCTTATTATAGTGAATGCAAAAGTGAATTTCTGTCATAGCTGATACATCAAAGCCAGGATATGAAAGGTAAGAGACAACACATAATATTTGCTGTAAAAAAATCTACAGGAGCAAAGATAAGCATTACTCTGATTTACCTCTGAAAAACAAAACGGTCATTTCAGAATAGTAACCTCACATAAATAAGTAATCTATATTCTTCACAGGCCAACTTCAGTATTTTCTTCATTACACAAGAGATACAGAAGACATCATTCATATGAATTTTTGTCTTTCCAGCTTGGCTATCTGCAAATTACTAATCAAAGTGCATTACTTTTTTTTTTTTTTTCCATTTTGCATTTAATCAAAAGTAGTTTAAAGCCTTCATATATAGCACCTTAAAAAGTCAGTCTTTAGAGGCTACAAAGTGAGTAAATTTTACTGTGAATTTTAAGAAGCTGTAGGGTATGAAAGATATGGATGATAAAAAATTTACAGGGATGTTGGGAGATACTTTGTTTTGTTTTCTCTGTTTGTCTAAGAGAATTTAGTATATTCCTTTGTGAATGAAGGTGAACATGAATATCTAGCTACCTTTCTGTCTCTGGTGCGTCTCGATGACGCTGTCCTGTGTTGTATCTAAGCAACATTAACTAAAGTTCTGTGGGTACTGAAGGACATGGACTCCCACAGCAGAATATAATAATTAGCTCTATGAAACAACCATCAGGTTCAGGAGGGGTAAAGAGATAGGTGTAAGTGTTCAAACAGTGCTTTACCTTATTGGGTCATTGTGCAACACCATACAAATCACAGAAGTAGGAATACTTTTACCCGTACTTTTGGGTTTCCAAAATGTTCTCTTCCCTACTCAGATCAAGGGTATCTTACTCATCTAACTGATAGTTTGAAAAGCCTTTTTCCATGTGAATATAGCCATCTGTGGATCAGCTCAGCATCAATTACACTTTCCTTGTGAAACCACATTTCAAATAAAAGTTGCAGCCGCCACCCACAGCACTATGCCACTTGAAGAATCCCTGTATTATACATCATGTGCTGGTGACACAAACTTCTGTGTTCTACAACAGAACTCACTCCTGGGTAGCAGCAAATTCAAGCATTTAAATTTGAGAACCCAATCCATAATGCCTCAGGCCCCAGCCACAGGGTTTACCTGCATCGATGGCTTGCATTAGGCACTCGTAAGTTGTCTGGACAAGCCTCCTGGCGCCCTCATCAACTTCTCCAACATAAAAGGTCTCGTTCAGATCTCCATGGTAGCCATTACGATAGACAGTAATATCCACTGCAAAGAACACCAGACATATTGTAATATTAGCACTGTATTTGTCAGTTCTTGCCTCTCAATTTGTGAAAGCACAAATACACACACATAAAAAACATAGTGTTGTGATTCTGAAGTTATATGATTACTTTGGAAGAATTTCAGATATAAACTCTTCCAGCAGAATCAGTTCTCTTGCGCTTATCCTGTAGATTCTATAGAATTAATTAATAAGATTGTGTTTCACTGGTCAATAGTTTCATTTAATAACAACAACAAAAATAGGAAAAAAAACACCAGTGCAACACAGACACAGCAAGATTAGGGTTGATCTTGTTGGTAAATATAAAAACAGGAAGGAGAAGCTCTTTGCTCCATGGTGACTTACCTGGTTAAAGTATTTTCTTAGAATTAATTCCAGCACTAATAGGGGCAAATTAAATTTAAAAGGCATATAATCATGTTTTAACCCATATTTGAACTTCATGCATGTTTAAAATAGTAAGTAACACCTTTGCAAAACCTGTAATTCCAAAACCCATCGTTTCCAAACAGGTAAAATTTCTTCAACATTAAATACACCGCAATTTTCCAATAGTATTCCTGACCAAGAAAAATACACCAAGTGACTTAGAACTTTTTCTTTTTTCTTTCAAATGAAAGAATTCAAACATTCAGTATCAGGCAAACAGCAAGAATAAGAATGGCATGCTTAAACAATTGAGGTTTGGAAGAACATATGAGTTTAGAATTATGTTGCAGCAAAACTCTAACTTCTTTGCTTTGTGTACAAAGTTGGTTGTAAACTAAAAGTGATATGACACTATTGAAAAATAGCACCATAAATAGTTTTAATGAGAAAAAATATTTTATAATTTAACTGATTAAAAAAAATTTTTTGGGAGGATTAAGAACATCCATACAAGATGCTTGTTGCAAATAGTCCTTTTACAAAACAAGGGAACAGGTCTACTTGTTTAGACACAGCTGTTATATATTCTAGTATCCTGTCTCACATAGCAGATGAGTAAAAAAAAATAAAACCTGCCATCATGCAGTTATTATATGTAGGAAACACATACAAAACATTCTAGATTTGTATAGGAAGTTGAATTCCTGTGGCAGAATGGGTACTTTTGTGTCTAACAGACTTTGTCAGTAGTCTGGTAGGTCTAATAACTGCCAATAAAGTACCAAAACCACCACAACGGATACTGAACTGCTCTTCCTGAGGAAATCCATACCCTCACAGGGAAACAGCCATGAAGGAAATGGTACTGAGCAATAATACTTTATGAATATGGTAGATGAGCCACTTAAGAGAGACCAGTCTCGATAGGAAAACACAGGTAAAAAATAACCACTGGTGTCCACAGTAAACCCATACTTCTGGCAAACATTTTGGAATGCAATGAACACTGTACTCCCTGCATGACTCTGTGGAACACCCAGAACACCGTGAGCAGTGTACTCAACGAGAGGGCTGTCCCAAAAGCAGCTCCCTGGCACAGCAGAACATACAGGTACATGCGTCTCTCAGCAGTGTCGGGATCCTACGCACAGGGACCAGACTGCAGAGGCTGCCTCTACAGGCCACAGGATGACAGGTCTTTCTCCTGGTGCTGCCAGGTTTGGCCACAGAGATCAGCTCTGGCTGAGAATCTGCTCCCAGGGAACAGTACAGTAACAAAACGTTGTGCTGCCCTGCTCGGAGCAGGGGCTTGGACTCGGCACCGCCTGCCAGTACCTTCTGCGTGGCGTACTCCTACGAGTCTAAAAACCTGGTCTGGGCTCTGACATGGCCACCTCTGCCTTCTAGTGGGCTAAAAAGTTTCAAGTAGAGAGAAGTGCCCATCTTTCTCTTTATTGTTTACTGAGCACATTCCCTCCAAAGTACTTTTTCCTATCTCCTCCTTTGCACCCCGTTTTCATTCTCCTTTTAAAAACGTTTTTGAGCCACTAACTTACCAAAAAGAAGCCTACAAGATTTGGAAGCCTTTTAAGCCCATGAGGAACACATTCAATCCACAAAATGTGGACTATTTTGTAGCAAGAGCTACTCAGCTACAGATCAGTAAACTAGTTCTTCCTCAACAAAACAAAGCAGAAGGCTCAAAGCTTAGGCAAGTGCAGTCAGGTCATGGATGTGAAGAAAGGATGTGACTAAACCCTCCTACAAAAGGTGTTTTCTAGTGCTGAGGTGCAGCTTCTGCATGCAAAGAGTGGAGAGGTAAGGCACCATGTAGATGAAGGCAACCTAGTAAGCTTTGTTTTTTGACAAAAAAATTTTTATTGCCAAACCAAGAAAAAAATGAATAAGAAAACAAAAAACAGTCAAGTAATTCACAAAAGCATCCTTCAACATCCAAGAAGCTGTAAGTACCTTGAGAACCATGAAGGAGAGGAAGCTGGTACTCCTGGGCCATAAGATGCTCAAAAAAAGGGATGTTTTTTAATATGCACCTATACAAAGACTCACCATTAAGATCCTTTACAGTCATCATAATGGCCATGTTCATTGCAAACTGTTAAAAGATCTAGAGCCATCTAATTAAGAATTTGAAAACAAAAAACAGTCAAGTAATTCACAAGGACCATCCTTCAACATCAAGAAGCTGTAAGTACCTTGAGAACCATGAAGGAGAGGAAGCTGGTACTCCTGGGCCATAAGATGCTCAAAAAAAGGGATGTTTTTTAATATGCACCTATACAAAGACTCACCATTAAGATCCTTTACAGTCATCATAATGGCCATGTTCATTAGATCTTTTAACAGTTTGCAGAGCCATCTAAGAATTTACACAGACCTAATCCAGTTAAATAATTCAATAGACATCTTATTCACTGTTTATATAGTCTGAAACAGCTGGAACCTAGCCCACAAGTGGAATACTCAGGCACTACATGATGCACAGACCAGGGCAGAAGAATTATAAAGCTCCTAAAGTGGGCCAAACTTCTGAAATAGTTTCATTAAATAAACTCATTCATTTAAATACATAAAGAGCAGAGGTCAACTGGTAAATGAGAACAAAAGCTCCTCTTCGTAAGCTGTTCCAATCACGTTGCCTGCTAGTGAGACCTCACCTTACTGCATGGTTTAGCTGGACAGGAGGTAGGAATGTTGAAGGTTAATTTTCATGGCACTTACCATTAACAATATCTCCCTCCTGCAACGGCCTCCTGTCAGGAATTCCGTGACAGATCACTTCATTCACTGACGTACAACACGACTTGGGGAAATTATAATAATTCAGGGGGGAAGGATAGCAATTCCTTGCGATACAAGCCTAATTTAGAAAATACAATTTACACTTTACATCAGTAAGTCTTGTACAAAGAGAAAACATATGCACAACAGCTTTACAGCAAGAATGACAGGTTGAAAAGCAATGATTCTTGAATATAAGCTTTTTCAAGCTCAGTTTTTTTGGCATGATGGTACCTTGTTACGCTTTGCTTTTCTTACCAGGAAGAAAATAAAGCTACTTTACTTTGTTTCTATTCATTTTTATGTTTGACTACCAATGCTGAAACATTCAGATTTAAAACAACACATGGCAATTTATTCAGTTAAAAACTTGCCATTTTCACCTACTGGTTTTAAGCATCTGGTCTAAGTCTTCTTGTAAAACACACAAGCCAGATGAAATAACGTTTAGCACCACCCTTTTCACCTCTAGCTTTTAAAACCTTAAGCTGCTTCCTTTGCACTCACTCTAATGACCTGTTTGGGATTTTCACAAAACTGGCACATACATGTTATATGTAGTGATATATACATACATATATACACTATGTGACATACTGAGAAATTCTGGAAAAATAATTCTGTGTTAACTTTTTTTAATTTAAAAAAATAATATTGTTTTAAAAGTGCAAGTACCAGTTAGGGTTATGGGGCAGTATCAACAATCTGCCATGCAAAAGTTTCTAAAAACTGCCGAGGAGGGATGACACCATTTTAACTACTAGTTGTTTGTATTACATATTATGTATAAGCAAATAATTTAGCATTTAATGCAGTTCTGCAGAAATCACCGACCTCATCAAACAAAAGCTCCTCATAATCTTGGCTCAACAGATGCAAATGCAGACACAAAACCCAACAATCAGAAAGCCCTCTAACAAATTTAACTATACCAAAATCGTTGCCCTCCCCACAGCACACACAAGGATCCTCAATTATCAGTTTACATGCCTTATACAGAAGAGACCAAAGAAAAATAAAAGTTACACAATTCAAGTATATGTGAATAGTTAAACCAGGAAACTACTTGAACATGTATTTCAAATACTTTGGTGGATTGCGGCTTTAGTTTGCCTCACTGCATCAAACTTCTTGTTTCAATTTTCACTCAGGCTCCTCAGTTCTGATTCCCAATCATAAATAATTAAACTTTCTGCTCTGTACATCTTAACTAACAACACAGAGCACAAGAAGTCCATGACCTACATCCACTATTCTTTATATAATGGCATCTGTGGAGCAAAACGTGTTTAGAATAAAGAAAATTATACAATGTTAACCAAGAAAACAGGTGAAGAAACTTCAGAAATCTGAAGCTGGAAATCGTGAAAGGAGCTGATACAGACAGAGGCTCATGAGTTTCTACTAATTTTGAACCTAACATTGTGCTGTAACATATTTCTAACATCTGCACTACCCGCTAGCTTCAAACTGAGAAACAGTTCAAAATAAAGAAATGGAATTCATGTAACAACAAAGAAAGTCACATAATATAAAAAAAAATATAGAAGAAAGCACTTTAAAACACCAAAAGGAGAAAATAGCCTTACTAAATGAACAGCGTGATCAATTTCTTCAGTGGTTACACCTGCTTTTACCATCATGGCAGCAACATCCAATACTTCTCTAGCAAGCTGCAAATGAAAGAAAAGCACTTTATTAGAACTTTTGTACTAATTTGTACTAGTGTTAATACAAAAGATTTAAAATTAAACCAGGACTAAAATCCCTAGCAGATTAGCAGCCCATCTTCCACAGCTACACCAAGGCTGCTCAGAAAGCCGGGTGGACTCAGGCCCCAGGAAGAATTCAAGATGTCTACAGGTTGTACAACTAACCCACCTCTGTGAGATCTGGCATAAATACATTTCAAAGTTCAACTTTATGCAGGAGGAAGTGACTACAACTGAACAGCTCTATGTCAAAAAATTGTTAGGGACAGGGCTCTGTTTTGCTTTTTAATTTTTGTTTCGGAAAGGAAAAATTTCTGTTGTCATTTATGCACTATAAAATGTATTATCATCAGTAATAATGCTTCAGCCACTGACTATGTCACTAACAACAACAAAGCAAGAAAACAGACTAAAGTGATTTTTCTGCTTGCAAAATAGTTTACTTTGAATTGGGAGTCTCAGAAAAAGCAAGAAAACACCAAATTTCCCAAGAGATTTTTCAGTGCTCAAAAGTGGTTTTAAAGTTTGTGCTCTCAAATGTGCTGTCACAAACTAGTGAAATCACTATAGATTTTTAAGGAATGAAAGGCACTTTGTAATGAAAACCAAACCCCTCTTACCCTACACACTACTCGCATCCCTTCTATATCCTCAGATGAGAGTATTTTTATTTGAGAGGTTCCTTTTAAAGCCTGTTCTGATTCAGACATTCCTGAAAAAAAAAAAAACAGCAGAGGTGAAGAAAAAAAGGAAAACACCATATTATTTAGAGAAGTGATTGCTACACATGCCCTATCAAGGAACTTAGCTTACCAATGGTAACAAAGGACATACTATCTCACCATAGACTAAAGTAACGAACTGACCACTATCATCATCATCATCATCATCATCCAGATGAATTTGAGTTCATAAGCCCTCCACAACATTGTATGCTCACATGTGCTCAGGATGCCCATTCACTGCAAAAAAACATCATGTCCAGTTTGTCAAAATACCACCTTAAAAATCAGATTGATAAGGAAATCATTTTATGCATATGTTTTTTTTTTAAACTTCTTTGGAGATAAACAGTAATAATTAATATTATTAACTGCATAAGCTTGTGAATATCTCTAGTTATACTACAGCAATAATCCCGCTGATGAAAATATGTAAATTCATCCTACCAAATTCTGTGCAAGCTCAGTTTTACAGTGGAACGACCACCTAAAAGACAGTATTTTGTGTTGTTTATATATTTACTTTCTGTAAAGAATAACTAAAGAATGGCTGAAGATTTCAAAATCATTCTAACAGACGTCATAGCAGCTGTTTTGGGAAACGCAAAGCACCAATACAAAAAGCCAAAAATACCAAAAGAAACCAAGAAGCAAGTAATTTGGAATATATCCCCTTCTATGTCCAAAAATAGCTGGAATGCATATATCAGGGTTCTTTTGGGAGTCACTTACTGCAGTTTTGTTTGGTTTTGTTATTTTATAACACATTTCAAACCCTTACACTGATGGGTGTAGCAGAATTCACCTGTGGTAGACAAACCACTGCTGTTTGTTATGAAATTAACCACAGGGCTAGGACTTGCATGGCTTTTTTTTCTTTTCTTCCCTGAACACTTGAAAGATAACGTATTACAAACTTCTGACTTCCAAAAAATACTTGTAATCCTTATTTCTAAAAGAACCAGCAAGTTCATGTGAGGGAAGAAGAGGTAGAGTGAGAAGAAGCAGATAAAAGAAAACATTCCCTTTTCCACTATCTCCTTCATACTTTAAAGGCATTGTCAATTGAAAGAAAAATAGAAAGCAAACATAACACTCCATAATGGTGATTTGTTTCAAGTTACCTAGTGGGTGATCAGCATAATCTGGTCTCTGAATGTAACTTGGCACAGGTCTCGTTGGCGTCTAGACAGATCATAGTCAAAGGTGGTTAGGTTAGGTTGCAAGAATAGTTATTATAGTCACAGAAACAGAGATTCATGCAGCAAAATTAAATACAGTGAAATATGGCTAATTCCACTTGGAAGAAGTTGCAAAGTATGCAAACATTCCAAAACAGTTCAAATTTTCATTTCTCAAAGATTCTCCTGTTACTCTTTATTGGTCTCATGTTATACAACCTCTAACAGCCAAAATCACAGCCTTGTAAAAGTCACACTTTTCTGCACCAAGTAAATGAAATTAATACAATATCTCTCTTACATCACAGTATTTATTCTTCTGCTTTCCAGACTGCAAATGCACTGGTTAGAAACAGATTCTTGCCTCCTCTGGTTATTAGTGTCTATTAGCAAGATTATTACTTCTAAACATCACCCCAGTCATTAGCACTTTTTATTATCATTTCATTTGCATCAATCCTACAGCAGTCAGAAGACAAAAAAGTAAATGTTCAGCAATAACACTACAAACACCCTTTCTGCACCGAGATTAACAAGCACATGTGAGCTCAGGCTCTGTTAGTCCTGTTCTCTGATGAGCCTGTAACAACAGACGGAAAAGACCACAGAGAGGATGCCACAGGGGCAGCATCTCTAGCACAGGCCAATTAGAAAAGACACATGTAAATAAAATGCCATTATGGATGTAAAAAATTTAGCTTATTCCATGTACAGATATCTACCAATTTAAAAACACAGCTATATTGATATCATCTTCTAACTCCACCTTTCAGAGCTGAACGTGTTACTGACCTCAGTTACTCTTCACCATTCCAGTGCTGGAGAACATTACAGAAGGAACATCCCCTGCTCCTTCAGCAGAGCTGTTCACCAGCTTACTCACCAGGTTATTTCAAACTATTTAACACCAAACCACTTACGTAAATTCTAAATTAATTCACCTGAGTTTTTCAAAACAGACTGCTCCATTATTGGTGAGAACAGTAAAAAGCCAGGAGAAGACATCATCCAAACTAGCAGTAGCCTTTTGCAGGATTTATGCCAAAATGTACAGCCAAAAGGTGTGAGCTTAAGCCTGTTACTGACATGTGTGACCTCACGGGTGCCTCCTTAATTTTAAGTATACCAAAAGATCAATCACTTCAAATGAAGCCAAAGCACAGTAAGGACACAGTCATACATATGCTTGCAATCCAGTTCAGATGGTTTAAGAAGCTTTCCTCTTCTCAGCTAAAATCTGGGAGGTAACCTGGTCAGGACTGGTGCATTAGTTGGTACAGAATGCAGCAGCTCTGGAGTACAGAATGGCACCCATTGCTCACCAGAGGGTAGTGTGGCCTGAGTTTACCCGTGTATCGATAACCAGACCAGGGGTTTGTGTTGACGTCGCCTTCCAGGGTCCAGGAGGAAACTTCACGCTTAGCTTTTTCATCTTCTGCAAAGATGAGGGGAAAAAAAAAAAAGAGGAAAACAAAACAAAAGAAAAAGCTACAGCAAAATCAGTCCTACTAAGTGTAAAAACTACGAATTCTGGAAAATTACTTAGTAGTACCTAAGCTTAGATTTGACTCCTTCTGGCATTTTAGATACTGGTATAGGAAAGTATAAGTAGCAGTTATTTTCTATTGCCCTTAGGTTTTTCACATTCAAAATTCACATTCTGCCAACTTTGTGTTTATTGAAGAGCAAACTGGGGAAAGTCAGGACAGCATTACTGAACACACAAATGAAGTGTAGTTAAGTTGCCCTTCATTTGTAGTTCTCAGACACAGTACTGTGCTTGTTTTCATTCTTGGGAAAAAGGTGTATTTCTACAGAAACACTCATCATCCCTTCAAAAAACACTCTTGCACCATAGGTGAATGCTCCTTTTCTATGATTTCTCTTAGCATTCAGTGACAGAAATGACCTAGGGTGGGGAGGAGGGTATTCAAGTTTCAGGACATGCCCAGGTTGCAACATATGGCTCCTGCTACCCCTCCAGATCCAACAGATAGAGTGGAGGTGCTGCCACTTCTGCATTTCAGGACAGGCAGGGTCTGCACCTTACAAGATGGCCACAGTCTGCTGGAGGTTCCCAGTTCTCTAGACCTTGTGAAATTCATGTCTGATGTGGTCCAGTGACTGACTTCACTCACAAATTAACAAGCTCCTAACAGGGCAGATTGAAAGTGTTTACCTAAAGGATAGAAGCAAGTGGACAGTGAGTATTGCCAAAAGGAAAAACATTTAGTGGGGAAAAGGAGGCAAGGGCTAAGAAAGAGCACAGCAGCATTAATCTTTAACTCATAACCCGATAACTTGTTTTCTCTTTTTATATCTCACAAGAAAAAGGAGATGGCAAAAGTTCTGTCATAGCAAGCCCTGACATGAGCTCCTCAGTCTCTGTAGCTGACATCTGAGCCATCTGTTGACATGACATTCAGTTTAGATGAACCACTGAGAAACAATAATTTAAAAACCCAAACTTTTAACAAAGCAGTATATTGGATTCCATTGAGATGCTTCAGTAGTTTGTTGCATTGAGCTCTTGAGGGCCACCAGAACCCAACCAGCTCAGCTCAGGCTCAGCAGTTATCCAGGAAGCCAACAAGATCATGGACTTAGTGGAATAATAAAAAAAATCTGCTGTCAGATAAACAACAGCATCAGAAGACTGCACCAGAGGATTACTAGAACTACCAACAAAGACAGTCTCACAGCCATGCAGGTACAAAGCAGCAGGATAGAGAAGGCAAGTGTGAACTATGAGAGCCCTACACAGGGAAGGCAGAGAGAAGAAAAACGTTTGTAATTGTCTCTGCTACTCCAACCTATTAACCATGCCACATTTATCACAGAAAAGAGAGTTTTATTGGGTTTTAGGAAAGGAGGAGGTAAATTACTCAAGGATTTAAATTTCTGCCATGCTACTTTTAGCAGAGGATGTTAGAGCCCTAATGGCTCAATGGTTGGACTTGATGATCTTGGAGGTCCCTTCCAACCTAAAGGATTCTATGATTCTACTGGATACTTACTTTTTAATCCCACCTCCCCTTTGAAGCAGGGCTTGATGAAGACAGGCAGAGGAATGGGGGGGAGGAGGTGGCAAAGAGGGGCTCTCTCTTTTTGTTTCATTTTAATCTCATGGATTATTTTCACTGCTTGAGTAAGGAAGAATCTACCAGTCTACTAGTACAGGGCTACCCTACCAGCTGTAGCCACTTGCACCAAAGTAGGCAGCTAAGGCACTTACACTAAACTCCCTTGTACTAAAGTCAGCAAGATCCTAGCTATGACACAACCTCCTACCAGTGGCTGCATCAGTGCACAAAAGCATTTTTCTCTTTTTTTTTCTTCCCTCCGAAAGGGGACACCCTGGCTCACCTGCACTCCATCAGCCATCTAATCACAACGACTTCACAAGAACCTTTCCCACATTTTACTACAATAGACATCAAAATGCTAGAATGGAACAAGCCTGCACTGTCTTATAATAATACTCTGTTATTCTTCTTGCCCTTTATTTCAGCATCCCTCTTTCTCTGTTCATATAGCTGGCAATGTAGCTCAAGGAATATTTCACAGAAACAGAAAAGGAAACAGAAAGATTTCTGTGCCACTGTCTCTGAAATCTAACACAGATATTTAGACAGCCAGGAGGTGGACCAAATTTCAGATATGAGCAATCTAGTGCCAAGTATCTTGGAAAAATCCATATCATTCCTTGACACAAAATCATAGAATAGTTGAAGTTGGGATGGACATCTGACAGTCATCTGGTTCAATCCCTAGCTCAAGAAAGGCCACCTAGAGCCAGCTGCCCAAGACAAAACAAATTCAAAATAGTATTAAAATGAATGGAAACAAAAATTTACTTACTTGCTTTCTTGTGTAATAACTTGTGAGTGGCCCAGCTTCCCTTAAAGCATTCCTAGAATTGCAAACAAAATATATATATATGTATGTTTTAAGTAGCATTATCCTGGAAAGACATGCTATCCCTACAAAACAGAGAAGCAACTGTATTTTGAAAGAAAACTAGAAGACTGATTTTTATTAACCCTTGTAGCAACATGCAGTAAATGCTACTATAACTGCTAGTCTCAACAATAGAAAAAAACCAAATTCAACAGCTCCCAAGCCAGGCTGGACAGAAAGCATCAAACAGATGCACCCACCACAGTGAAACACGCTGATCTAGTCCTAAGTATTGTCCCCTTATAGTTTTAATGAGTAACTAAATGCCATTGTTGCTCTGGATTGGCTGAAACACAGTCTACCAGATCTCACAGTCTTGCAGTGGGCAGGATGGTCCTCCCTTGGCTCCTACAAGAAACCATCTCCTCCTGCTAATTGCGGCCTTTCTGCATCCTTCCCCAGCACAGGAAAGCAACAGAGGCCAATCAACACGATCACAGGAACAAATTAAACAGATCTTGGGGGGAAGGGGAGGGAAGTGAGGGCTACTGAACGGAAATAGAAAATGGAAAAAAAAATACAAAGTTGAAATTAAAGTCAAGAAAAGAGTGACTGTGAAGGAGTTTGTCTTTTTCTCTTCTTCCCAAGCACAAATAGAGCAGTTCATGCAAAAAACTATGAATCAGCAAAGAGGCAGATGGAAACAGCTGGCAGAGGGAGAATAAAAGGAAGACTAAGGTGAAGACATGAAAAAAACCAAGAGATTTCAGTAGAAAACCTGCAGACTGCAGCATTAAAGGTGATCCTCTAAGGTGCCAATTATGAAATTACTTGGTTTTCTAGCAGAAAGTCTAATTCAATGGCCATGTGCACTCAAAAGAACCATTAGGAAACACCTAATTACAACCATTCACTGCTACAGCTGAGTTTCTGGAGAAAGAGGCAGGAAGCAAACTGCTTTCCTTTGTAAGGAAAGGCAATACTAATGCTGAGTCATCACTGCAAAACTACCATCCCCAGCCAGCCACTGATCCAACCTCACCTATACAACACCCAACCGGTCCAAGACAACAGATCTGTAAACTCAGCCTGGCGTGCAGCATTCCACCCCGGCTGCATAGTTGCAGTCTTAACTGTCTGCTCCTCTAGAACCACCTTCTCCCCATTCTCTCATGGGCCTTGCAACCACTAGTTACCAAATTGCATCAACAAAAACACAGTCAAGTGTTGCACAGTCATGCCTATGTTCAGAGAGACCCTGCTGTGTGCTAGTTCCCTCATTACCAAAACCAGTTGCTTGTTGTCTTCTCCTACACCACGTACTTGAAGCCACCACATTCTCTGAAGTGGCACTCGAAGTGCCCTGGTCCTATGCAGTGGTCTGGGTAACATGAGGCTTTGATAAACGACACTTTAGATTACCAAAGAGCATGTCTTTCTGAGCAAACACCGGGAGGTTTTAGCCTCACGCTTGTATAACCCACTGCATACACAGACCTCTGCACTGCACTACCACCTGTTCTCTGTTGCAGAGCTGAGAGAAAAGGAGCAGGTTTTAACTGAGGACTGTTTTAAGAAAAAAATTTAAAAGCTAAAAACCCTGCCTCAAGGGCACTAGAAGCACCTGTATGGTTTTAGACCCCTTTTAAACACCAGCCCTCTCTTCTGAAGCAGGAGGATTACACAGCAAAGGACTTAGAGCAGCTACCAAGCCTGCAAATCTAGAATCCACTTACTGAGATATAAAGGAGCATTTGGGGAATGAAGACATACATCAGCTGTGGTAATTACTGCTTGTAGCTCATTCTCTCCTTCCCCATGAAGTTTTTTTGGAGTCTATTTTCCAATGCCATTCCTTCTCTGACATCAACAGTCTCTCCTCTTTGCTGGCCCATGTCCAGGAAACACCAGGCAAACACGGCACCACCGGCAGTATCATATCCCGACAGGCTCCATTTTGTTGTGTTGTTTTATTTCCTGCAGCTGTAAACAACCTGAGAGGACCCTCCACAAGGCTGCCATATGCCTGAGCTTTCCCAAACCCATTTCCCAGATTTTAGTTGCCCTCTTGTTCCAGAGGAACACCAGATCCATCGGAACTACTACAGCACAGCTCCAAACAAGCTACTGTGCACCGGGGCAGCTTGGACACGTGGACTACAGGCACATCAATCAACTGCAATGAGTACACACAGCAAGTCCAAGGCACCTTTGTGAGCAGGGGCTAGCACACATGCAGTGTGCAGTCCATGACTATCTCTGTCCTGGTCTGATGGCTTTTGGAAGGTGCTCAATGGATATGCTGCACATCCACCTACAAATCCATGTGTTTTATGTAGGATCAGTCATATGCTTCCTGTTAAGCACCAGGCACGCACAAACTATTTTTACTCAACAACGGATGGCAGAAGCACTACCTTGCACACGCCTGCAGAGCTCTGCTGTGGCAGTGCCAGATAAAAATCCGGCAGCTGTCATCTCACAGGTTGGAGAAGCACAGCTCTGGTGACAAAGCACCACCAGTGTACCACTGAGCACTGCAAACACCCTCACCTTCTATACAGCAGGCTTCCTGACAAGCCATGGAAGAAAGCCACTCTCTCTCTCCATCTGGGCCACTTTCTGGAGAATTTTCTGGAGAAAATTCCTCTTTTTGCTGAGCCTTCTCCTCTCAGCCTTCTGCTGAGACATTTACTTCTATCTTCCTATTATCATTCCTGCCTCTAATGATTCTTCCATGTTCCTATGCCACATACAGACCAGGATAGAAAATTTTCAATGATTAAATAAACAAAATCCAGGAAAAAAAATAGCCAAGGAGATTTTTAATATTAAAATTAAGAAAGTAGAGAATTTTTTTTAATAATGTTAAAAAATGTGCATATGACCTTTAATGGCTGTTATTTGAAAACATTAATTAGCTCCAGGGGGAAAATACACAGGAATAATATTAATTTGGCTTCAGGTTTTTTGGAAGACTTCCTGGATTTCATTTAAAATGCTCCGCTCTCCATTAGCACGTCTGATGTTAATATCCCCACCCTTCTCACCTAAAGCATTTTTCTTTTTATTGCATATGGGTTTTTATAAAGCAATCTAGACGCTCCTGGAAACACTGAAGTGGGCTGTCCAAGAAAAGAGGACAAAATAAAAAGGCAAGAGGCAGAGACGTAATCCTCAATTTGCTTAGAGCAATCCTGGGCACAACTACTCTATCAGCAAGAAAAATATAGTTGTGACTTTTAGACAGAGGCCATCAACACATTTAAACCTTTAACAACATTTTGGACCTCAAGCCAGTCTAAAGCCAATCCCACTGACTCTCTGCTTAGAGACAGGCTCAACCCAGTGCTCACCAGAACCTGTGCATTTACAAAAAGGCAACCAAAGGCACAAGCAGCATCACAGTCTAGAAAGATTCCTGCCAAGTCACCTCGTGTAAACAATGTTATCTCTGCAAATGATTTTTACCCTAAGGACTCAGCCCATCATCTCTGTACTGGCTGAAATATGGACAGAATCAAGCAGCATAGCAGAACTGGTTTTACAGTAGAGTGCATTTACACTATGAACACAATGATCACTACCAAATACTTTTGGCTTTTCTTTCTTGAATCAGCCATTGAAACAACAAAACCAAACCCTTTAAAACTATTATTGAGCTCCTTAGCAAGGAATTGTTCTTCCTATGTTTACTGTCATCTTCACAGTAATACACAAGGGAGCTTCTTACACTTTCTGTTCAAGTATCCATGCAACCTGATTAAGAGGTAGGAAAGCACAGCCAACTGCAAATTCCAGAGAAGAAAAGGGTGCCAAATCAACCAAGATTAGGATATAATTACACTGCAAACCTCTGTACAGCACAGACATAACCAAACTAGCTTTACATCAGCTGCCCAAGCACAGGAGTCTCCACAGGGACCCCAACGAAGAATTCAAGGCATACTCATTGACTGCATTTCTGAGCTGCCTTTGCAAGGTAGCAGCTCATTTGAAGTTAGCTCTGTCAACCCTCCATCAGTGATGTCCAGTCTTAAGGGTGACACTCTTCTTCACCTTCAGGTACTGCTGTTTTATACAGCCTGCCATTTGACATTGTAAATACACCTATCAGCACGTATGCAAAAAACACCCCACTGGAGAACCCAAATTCACATCCAGCTTCTACACAATTACCCCTCTCCATCCCACTCTACTCATCACTTAGAGCCACTGTGATGATTTTCAAAAAATACCTAGTCTGCAGCAAAATAAGATAAGAC
The DNA here is from genome assembly GCF_000691845.1 of Merops nubicus. Taxonomy (NCBI): domain Eukaryota; kingdom Metazoa; phylum Chordata; class Aves; order Coraciiformes; family Meropidae; genus Merops; species Merops nubicus. The sequence continues at coordinate 920 of NW_008623051.1, read as the reverse complement.
AGCTGGAATTGAGACTGTGGGGACAGACTGGCTGTCTCTTTGCATGTCATTATACCCTGAATTGTAATGGGCAAACATCTAGGAAACAGTGCCAAGCAGTACATTCTATTTAAAAACATTCAGAGTAATTTTTTTTTCACTAAATTTAAAAGCATCCTTTGGAATGTAAAGTTATCCTGGGCTTAATCTGACATCATGTAGTTTTGCTTAATGAGAAGTCATTTTTAACCAAACCACCTTGAAGGTATGCGAAACGGAAGGTAAAAAAAAGCTTATGTACAGCATTCAGCTTAAGAAAAATATCAGGTTATCAGTGATATATTTAAAACAATACAGATTAGCCATACATTTTATCCATAAATACAAGTATGTTGAGGAATCTAATTGTTGATACATTCGATGTTAAAAAAAAACTAGCTGCCTCTTCTTAGCATGCTGAACCCTGTTCTTCTGGGTGCAGTACAAGCCCCAAGACACAGCCTCTGGCCTGAAAAACTCAGTACAAAATTCCCAAACTGGCCTAAGCAGCAAAAATGACTAGTCAGTTTTTTAGAAGAGCTGAATATGTGTTTTCAAGCTCAAATCCAAGGGAAGCACCTACACACAGCACCTTGTTATCAGCAATGTTGGCTTTCTCCTTCATCTAAAGCCCTATCTCACTCAGAGTCTCCTGGGTCTCACATGACAGAGCCCTTCCTTTGAGGAAGGGACTACATTTTGCAACTTTTCAGATTTACAGAGATACATGAGTGATTTTTGCTAGTAGCAAAGGAACAACAAACCAGAGAAATTCAAACTAGACCAGCCTTTTGGTATATTGAACACTAGTAGCTCAGAAAGCCTGCCTATACAAGACTGAAGTTTTACTTCCAGAAAGTTACGAAGGCTCAGCATACGAGGTTCAACAAGGCCAAATGCAG
>NW_008623050.1:0-19079 GCF_000691845.1 Merops nubicus | reverse complement strand
CATGTGCCTTAGGATTTCTTCTAGGAGAATCTGTTCCAAACAGCTCCAAACAGCTGATAGCCACCAATCTTTCCTTATTGGACACTAGTTTCTTGCATAGCAACCAGTCTGTGCTAGAAGTTTACCATTGAATTACCACTGAACTGAACAATTACTTTATTTGTGGAAATCTGATTTTATACTTAGCCAGCACCCTACAGGACTGAGTGATCTAGATGGATGTACCTTGTGCATTTTAAAGACAATTTCTGTCCTTTTGAAGTTTGTTTTTAAAGAGTGAAATGTTTTTCTTAAGTATACTTGTGTGTACTTGTTGGAAATGGCCTACAAAACCCTAAGAAGCTTAAGAGTTTGATGGTTTAGCTCCAAAGGGTGTAATTTATCAATTGAAATATGTGTGAGAGGGTGTTTAGGATGCAATGAGAGAGTGTATTTCTTCTAAAAAGAAGTCACCTGTGTATCAGTGTTACTAGCACTAAAACTATACTATGCTGTTTCCACTTAAAAATAACATTAAAAAGAAAGCGAATCTTTCTTCTTGTGCTGACCTTGTGTGATGGCCAGAAAGTAATATGAGTCAGTTTAAAAGTATAGATTTTTAATTCGTTGTAAAACATAACAAAAGCCTGTGGTTTGGGTTATTTGGGCAACACTATAAACCAAACTTGAAAGTTCCCTCTCAGGCTGAGGTTTCTCACTTCTAACGCCAATTCTCTGTTCATTTTGTGTTCTCATTCCTTTTGAAATAAAAAAGGAAAATCACAGATCTAAGCCATGTAAAGGAAAAAAAAAAAAAAATTGCAAACCAAACCAGTGAATCATAATGGAGTTGTTAACTAGATTAAAGCTGTACAATGTTCACCTTATTTAAGAAGCTCCTTGCTTTGTCAGTCTAACTAGCCAGAGCTTTCGGAAGGTAGCTTTCACAGATACATCCTTGTTCCAAGTATTGGAGATCAAAGAATAGATCATTCAGATATAAAAGTTTTGCAGCTTTGAGGACCAGGAAGATCAGGGAAGTAGTTCAAGGTGTTATATATTGGGAATAAAGGAATGAATTTAAGTAAAATCTAGAGTGATTATCAGAACAAAGTTTAGTGTTTAGAGATACTAGATTAAGTGTCTTGAGGGAAATAAGAAACAGTCATAGTTTCTAATTGTTTAAACTCCTACCCTAATAGAGAAGGTGTTAGAAATAACGTATTCGGGGTTTCTTGGTGTTGGAATTAGTAGATGTACAACAGCAGATGAATGCTCGTTTCTAAAAAAAGTCTGATTTCCTTTAATTTAAACTTTTATATCCTACCTCTCTTCTGATAATTCTTGTACTCTATCCATTTATTCTTAAAATATACAACAAAAACCAAGCAACCCCCACCAAAACCTAGACAAACTTTAAAACCCCTGTATTGCCAAACACATTAACTGATGTTGAAGTGGGTGTTGTTCTGATTATCATTTTTCTTAGGTTTAAAAATAAACAACAAAAAAACTCAGATTGCAGAGGAAGCAAATTCAAGGTGCTGATGTGAGGTACTGTAATGGGCACTTATTTAAGGCTCTCATTCTGTTTTGAAAAACTGGTTTTATTTTTTTTTTAATTTCATAAATTTTTAAATATATAGTCTTTTGCTTATTCTTCTGGTGCTGAACAGCTGTTTGGTTGTGGGGCGGTTTGGTTGAGGTTTATTTTTCTTTATTCGTCCCCTAACCTGGACATTTACGTCAATGAGTTGAAGTATTTTTATTTTATCCTGTCTTTTTTGAGTTCTATCTTGGGTCGTGGGCTAGAAGAATATATACTGAAGAATGGAATAGCATGAGTAAAAGTAAACTTCATGGTATGATAGCAGTGAACTATTATCCACAGTCTGGACTCATCTACTAGGCAGTCTGCCTGAGAATTTGGTTAATTATTTTTAAAATATTGCAGATGTATTAAAAGGATTCTTTGGATTATTAAGTGATACGTCAAAAAAAATTTTTTTGAAAGAACTGCAACAAATCCCAAAGTGTCTTTAACATATCAATATTTTTCAGTGTAATGCTTTCACAGAAGTAAATTCCTTTTAAGTTTTGTGCTGTATATTATGAATACAAAGTCTTGTAACATCTTTATTTGGAAATATTAATGCTTATTTTTATAACATGTTTGAAAGACACATGTTCAAATAACCAAATAGGAGTTAATGTACCAAGTTATTTTAAAGGACTCTCTACCCTTTTGGAACTACTATCTTCTCATTTGGAACATGTTTTATTTTTAATGAAGTCTGATCAGCAAGGACTGTGTGCACAAGTGCACAATTTTTACCCCCAGTTTTTCATACAAATTAGTGTAACCTTCAGAGGCAAAATATCAGTGAAAAAGAACTAACAGTCCTGCTGATTGTACTTTTTTTGATTTGCCATACTGTTATTTTTTTCTTTTTAATGATAAGCAATAAACTCTGTCCTATAGTTCTTCACATTATGAAAGCATATTTAAAGGACTGTCACTTTGAAGAAAATTTAAAATATTTCTTTAAAGAAGATGTGTATCCAAGCCAACATTTTCTGCCATTTCTTTTGATGTTATTGAAAGGTTTGTGTGTTTAGTAGAATTTTTTCCCAGTTTTTTTGCATTTGGCTTCTACTCTTCCTTTTGCCTGTAGTGAAATCATAATGCTGTTTGATTTCTATCTGTTGCCTTGGTAATAACTCTTCATGTCACAAATCCAGTATTACCTTCACTGCAGGGCCATACAGGAAGAAGTGTGTGAACTGCATGGGTGGGAACAAAGTCAGTGCTGAAACATATGGCTTGAGTTATTAGCAATTATGGTAAAGCAATTATGTGAAGTAAAATGTCTTTTTTTTGTACCTAGTGCATACACTGTGTAGCTGTTAAGTCAGTTAAATGCATGTCATTCATGTTGTTCATATGTAAAGCCAAGTAATGAAAGGAAGTCAGAGCAGTCATGTTCTTTATAAATCATTCATGTATGATTGCTGGAGGAAGTTCCCTAAATAGCAATACTGGTTGGTTGGTTGGTTGGTTTTTTGAATGTATTGTTTGTGTAGACAGCTCCTGCAGCACAGTTTGGTCTCAACAATTTCTCTTGTGTTATTACATTTCTAATAATCTTATAAAAATTCTTTTCTTATGCAGTAGTTAATGTTTAATATGCATCGTTTTGTTAAACTGTACATTTTCATTATCTCTAGCAAAGGCCATTTTTATTTATTTTGAGACTTATCAGGAAATCAGATACCAATCAGTGACCAATTGTTGGTTTGTTTTTTTTTTTTTCCTTAAGGTACAGTAGAGTAGTTCGGGGAGAGGATTTTGTTTGTCTTGTAGGTTCGGTTCACTTGTGAAAACCTAGAGGGCATGTATTATTCAAATGTTGGACTATATTCTTAGCAATGTGAAAGTGTTTCCTCATGAGATGAAAAACAAGAAATATATAAATGTGAAACAAGTGAAAGCTCCCAATGTAATCAATCTAGAAAAGACACAAAATTAAAGTATAAAAGGTCACCTGATTAGATGCTGCCTTATACAGCAACATGAACAACCTCAGTGAAATATGTTACCAATCTCATTCAAACATAGAGTAAGAGATATGATGCCCTTTAGATCTGTTTACTCACCTTTACTTTAAGGGCATAAGAACCAGTTCTGTAAATTGGATTCTTCAGAGTCTGTCAATAACAGTTAAGACTCTGCAGGCTAGTCGAAATGCCTTGTGCCACAGAGGTTGAGAGACACAAGAAAAAAGGTTGAAAGGTTATGTGTGATGCAAAGATTGACCATAAATGAAAATAGTCCAGAAGTGAATCATAAATGAAACCTGGTGGCATCTAAAGGCTAATCAAGCCTTTGTTGTTGTGAGCATTCTGTGACGTAAAGAGATCATTATGGTCAAAATAGCCCATATGGAACGTGTAGGATGGAACAGTCACCAAATCGAAAGAAAATAAGAAGTCTTCGAAGAGACTCTTCATTCCCCCTCATGGTTAGAAAGAACGCTGTCTGTTACGGCCAGTGAGGAGAACAAATGATAACGAGGAGAGTCCAGGGAGTGAGTGGGATGTCCGGATGGGGAAACTAGTCAGCACTTGGCTTCTCATCTTTTAGGGGGCCAGCTCTTTCCTGGAGTGTCTTCCAAGATCAAGTGTTGTCAGAGGTGGAAGAGCACAAGTTGAGTCTAAGGACCTACAAGTGGGGGTAGACTCACTTGTGACTGCTTAAAGTGGTTGTTTTTTTTTTTTTCCTAGAGTGCTAATAGTACTTCAGAGAGTGGTTTTGGAACTTATTCATGAAAGAGCAAAATCCTGTTTGTGATATTTTATTTACTTTTAATGATTACTTGCATATTGCACTCATCCAAAGCACGTTTTACAGATGTCCTGGAAATAGAAACAAAGGTAAGACTACATTATTATCAGCAGAATTTAATGTGTTTTGCAGAGGCAGCTCTTTATTTTCTACATAACACAAGAGAAAAGTAGAGCAGAGAAATACTGGACTGCTAATTGAAACTGCTGCTTGCTGAAGGCCTCTTTCTCACCTAAACTCAAAATTTTTGGTAACAATTATGAATGAAAGAGGCCTTTTTTTCCTTTTTTTTTTTTTTTTTTTTAGAAGAAAGGGGGAAGAGCCCTGGTAGAAGACAGAAGAGGGAAACAAAAGCACAACAAAAATAATCAGTTAAGACAATTTCTCACCCCAATTTACTCCCTGTTCCTACTTACTCAGTTATATTGTTTCTATGATATGTGTAATGGTTTGAAAACAAACCAGTGAGAGACTCCAAGTCAGAAATACAATTTAATAGGAAAAAAATTAAAAATAAATGCAATAACACAAAGGAAAACTACAGACAGAGTCAGAATACAACCTGACACTCCATAGTTAGGGTGGTGGTAGCAGTCCAGATGAAGCAGTGGTCTCATAGAAAAGATCTGGTAGCTCTTGTCCTCTGGAAATCCAGTGGGTAAGGCCCCCCGTGCTGTACTGAACCCCAGTTTATATCCAGGTGGGAGCACTTGGCTCCTCCCCCTGGGTGGAGCATCTCACAATGGGTTGATATCAGGCTGGGAGTCATGCAGTGGGTCCTTGATGGTCCCTTAAACAGAAATAGCTCCTGGGGGGAGCTCTGTATGAGTCCTGGGGCGAGGCATGGATGGGCCCATTAACAGGGAGGACTCCTCCTGCTGGGGGGGAAGTGTTAACATCTCCCCAGACCTCTTTCCTTATCTGTTATAGCCTGGGGTGTGAGGTCTGTCCTGGGCAGCTGCTACCCATGATTTTGTTAACAGCCCATGAGCACTGACAGAGAGAATATAGAATACACAGTTTTGGTTCTACCCACATAAGGATAAACTGGTCCCAGCCCCTGTAACCATGACAATATGTTTGTAGACTGGGGGAGGAGATGAGAAAACAAGCTTTGTAAGGTAGAAACTTAATGTTTTCAACTTCAGGTCTTTAAATCACAGATTTAGTAACAAAATAATGAGATGTCTTCTTGAAAACAATTAGAAGTTGATAACAACTAAAGCCTTCTGTGTACTAAAGAAATACTTGTGATCCTTGTATGTTGGTGAGAGAGGGAAGCAGGTGAAAGTACAAAAGTACCAAAACGTGTGTTGTCATCCAGGCCAGTAAAGGAGCTCAGATCTCTGTAAAACTTGGATCAAAGTGACTATTTTTTACATGAAGTTTTGAATGTAACCTTTTAAAACCTCCTTCTGTCCTACCTGTGAGACCTTAACAGAGTGTGAGAACAAGGGATTTGAAACAGCATGTAACCACAATTTAATAGCACAGTGAGATACAAACTACTAAAAGAAATCCTAGCACTGTGCTGAGTCAGCATCTCTGTCCCATTTGCACATAGGAGCAGGAGAAAAGGATGAGAAGTGTAAATCGTGCTTGTTAGTGAGAGCACTTTTTCAGTGTAATGTCCCAGAAATTTTGTTTTCCAATAACCATCTTAATATTTGAGAACCAAATTCAAATTTTTATCCTGAGTTGTGTTATACACATATAATGTAATTTGCTTACAGTGGCAATAAATGATAGGATACAGGCTGTCATTTTTTCTTGTGCATGTAGGGATGGAGAGTGATTTATTGCTTAAATAGGGCAGCTCTTAAGAGAAACATAATAATTCCAAGTAATTTTAATTTATTTTCTGTTTCATACAATAGTAGAGAAATAAACATTGTGTTTAAACATTGATAGTTTGACAATTATCAAATACATTGCAGGAGTCTTTTCTATCTTGTATCATTTATTAGTGTTTTGAATAAGTAAAATAATTAGTGAGACAGCTCATTTTATTTTCTAGGGCGTATAGCTTCAACCTCACAGTAAAGCACTTTTTTTTTAATTATTCTTGTCACATTGTGGCAATGTAATTGCATAGATGAACTCAGGCACAGACAGAATTCTGAACAGAGACAGAAACAGGATTTCTTGTTGTTTAACATATAATAAATAAATTTTAAAACGCCAATTGACTGTGCTGAGATCTGGAACACAGGCTCTGCAAGGTACCAATCAGATCTCCACAGGTATTTGGATCTCACTGTTTATTGATTTATGGCATTTTTTAATTAAAGCTAGCTAGAAAATATTTTAAACAAACGTTGATATTGCCAAATTCCTTCTCTCTGCAAACTCTGGTCTGATCACCTGCTCTTTAAGCATCTCTGCAAAAGATGTTGCTCCCCAGCTGTGTCTTCAGTTGTGCTTGACCAACTGCTGTGACTTTTCCTTGCATAGATGTAACCGTTGCCACCATCTATGCAAATTCTTTGATCCAGAAATGTGTGTTAACCAGGCAATAATTATAGGTAAGCAGTTGGAGATGGTGATCTTCCAGTTGTGGAAATCTTAATTGCCATAATAGTCTAATATGCTACTGCAAACAACTGGTCTGACAGGGAGACTGGGCAATTCTAGAGAGGGAAATAGAAAAGGAAGTGCAGCAAGAGAGAAGAAGAACACATTAGCTGAGATGGACAGTGCTTTAAAATGTATAGGAAAGCTTCTGTTGGAAAAAGAAATTAAGTCCATCTTAAGAAGCTTGCCCTTCCTCTCAGTAGAACCTAAGTGTTTAGATTTTTGCCTTCTGTAAACTGAACCAGTAGCTCTTTGTCATCTCTCACAATGCTTGAGCACTCATTTCTGCTGTGTAAAGGCTTCTGTTCTTTCCCAGGTTGCTCTGAAAGCTCTGCTTCTTCTGTTGACCATGCAGAAAAACAGAATAGTTTTTTATTTTGCTGAAGGAAAGTTACTCCTGAAAGTTTTTCAGCTGAGGGACAAATGAAATCAACAAATTCCTACAAAGAACTTGTTATTTTGCCTCCAGCATTTCTTACAAGGACTTAGGAACAGTGCACTGGTCTTTATGCTTGCAAGCATCTTTAAGGACATGTTCTAACCCAGGAGAGCAATTTACTGCCCTTAAGTGACACGTTTTAACCTCCTCTGGTGTTTGTAGTACGCATTTTACAGCAGTATTCACACAGTGATATGATTTCATACTTCTGAACTTCTCTAACCCAGTCAGGAGGCTTATTTTGGCTATTAGCTAGGAAGAAATTGTAGTTCAGCTCCTGTAAAGCTCTTGGTCTCCTCGAGTCTTCGAGCGTTCAGAGTTGTGTGTGCAGGGTCACACAGGGTGGCTAGAGCTGTGTGACTGACACTGGCCTGGGCAGCTTCAAGGTCTGTCATCTTCTCTTGCAGTGTCGAAGCTGATCTGTAGCTCATCTTTTCAGTAAATCAGTGTCTGGCTTCTGTGAGCAACATCATCTTGCAGTGATTCCATGCTCACTGCACAACAAACTGTCACGTACAGCACCACTGAAGTAACTTTGACATACACATTTTAATATTTTGTTAATGTAAACATGACTTAGACTCTGTGTATTAGCTTATTACTTTCTATTCTCTCTAAATATAGTTATGAAGAGGTCATAAGCAACTGTTGTTTATGATACCTTCCTAAAAGAGATGTTCCCCATAGAGTTGAAATGCTTTACTTGTTTGGGGATTTATTCTGGTTGCATAAAAGACATTTTCCTTTCCGAAACAACAAAATTCTCTGTCTGGAACAAATTAACTGCCATTCAAAGACTAATTTCTTCCTCCATGGCAGAAATTTCTTCCTCTGTGACACTGCTCTTCAGATGACTGCTGCACTCACTGTCACAGACACTCCCCAGAGGTTTCAGATCAGAATCACATCTGCTGCTCTGAGCCATAACTTCATCCTATCTGGTGGGGTTTCAGTGTTCATTAGACTAATTAATGATCAAGTGCAGCAATACAACATGGCTTGGCTGCTTTGCCATGTCAGTTAGCCTTCATGAACATTCAAGATAATGGCTATTTTCTGTGTCTAAATGAATGCTTATATGCAAGATTTTAAACAAGCAAGTTTTTAATATTGTTATTAAAATCAGAAAAGGTGCAGTGCTGCCTGGTATAATCTTGCCTGAGCTGTACAGAGGTACCTAAACCTAGCACAACCCATACTTATAGAAGGAAATGGCCAGGCAGGAACCACTCCCAAAATGGGGAGAATGGAAGATGCAGTGCTGAAATTTCAGTTGCTTTCCTTAATAAAAGAGAACAACACATAGCACCAAATCTGCTGCTGCTTTGTTGTGGTTTTAACTTGTAAGAACAGACTGTTTACCAGTTTGTCCTCACCTCTGCTTAGGTACCTATACTGCTTTTTCTCGTTTTTTAGGGGAAGGTGCTGAGATGGTCACCTCATAATTCTTCTCAGGATAACAATACTTGATTATATTTTGAGTATAAGTAATTATTGTTTATATGCATTATAAATCTAACAACATATAAAATTCAATTAGTTCTTATGTCTCCACAGTTATGTATGTCATGTATTTAAAGTCTGTAGGCTTTTCTCCTCTCTGGGAAATTCTAGAGATTCAAGGAAAGGATGGGAAATTTTAGGTTAAATAGATATGAGAAGTAAGTGGAGCCCTTCTAGACAGAGAAAGGTTGAAGACATGACAGGTTTAAAATAAACTATTGTTCAAGTATGTAGGAATAGCTTCAAATCACTTTGCTTTATTTGTGCAATGTGTGGGTAAAAAACATAAACATGTGAAACTTTCCTATCTTATGTATTATTGATACTGATACAGGTGTTTTCTGTGTTTAACTGCCTGCAGTGTCTACAAATAAAATTTATTCACAAACTATATGTTAGATATGCTAAATACAGGAATCTTAGTCACCCCTGTATGTCTGAGCCAAAAAGAACAAACTAATGGTGGTATGGCACTGTCTTCATCCAAAGAATCAGGGAGATTTTGCTGATGACTGTTAGAAAGGTCATAGATTTAGTGGCTTTTGAAAAAGATTGAAAGATTGTGTAACCAAGTGGTGAGAAGCGTTAGAGCAAGTGTTTATCTATCCATCACTGTTCAAAGGGTTTGATCCTGCAGTCTTCTAAACCTGTATTTTCTGTTTTGCTTTGCTTGAAGACTGACTTGACTGTGAGAGTATGACCTTTGCTTCAGGAGATGCCACCTTACTTGTGGGATCCGCTTTCCCCAATAGCATTAAGGAAGGCTTGGTTTATAATCAGTCTCCTGTTACGTGACAGTCTCTTTATTCCTATAATAAATATTAACAACTCCCAGCTCAACAGTTATTCCCATCAAATGCAGACTGTTACATAACTCACATTTCTGAGTGCCAGCATGAGAGAAGGATTTGAATGGAAAGCCAACGTGCTTGATGTTTGTGTCTGGAGCATATGTTACTGAGTCTGGGAAGGGGCGGCAGCAGCCTAAAGCAGGAGCAGCACGTCAGCCTTAGCCTTCAGGGGTTGCCTGGTTCTCCAGCATTCAGAGACAAAGCACCTCTCCTTTTGGCTTCTCTCAGAAGTGTTCCTGATACAGATTGTTGTGAGCTGGTGAGAGGTGGTGCTTGCTTCTTTCCAACATGATGATGCCATGATGATCCAGGCTTTCAGCTACTCTGAACTAGGCTGCTGCAGTGTTGTAATTTGTTGAAGAACTCTGACTTATTCAGCACATAAGTCTCTGCCTGCTAGACTTGTCCCCATGGGTGGAACAGCTCACTGTATCCACTGGGCAAGTTGTCAAGAGCTTAGTATAGAATTTTTTTTGTACTTTCTCCTTACTCCTTAAAGGATGAAGTGTCAGGTAGATGTGCTGTACAGTTATACAGTTCACCACTCAGGAAAATTGATGGGTTTTTTTTCTGTTGTGTAAATCTTGTATTTCCCCAGTCCAGGCATTTTACCTGTTATCTGTTGAAAGCTATTCACCTTTCATTTTCTTTTCCCTTGCAATGCAAGTTTTCTTCCTGAACCTGCTTCTTAAAAAATTAAAGCAACCTTCTCATTGCAAAACCTCCAAGGGCAGTCGAGGCCCACGGTGCCGGTGTGCTGACATTATCACAAGTCAGGGATTAGTGGTGCTTCCTTGTGAGCTCATCTCTCCCCATCTGTCAGCATCCGTTTGTTTTTTTACCTTGGGTTTACATTGCAAGTGTTCTGGGAGAGGTCATTTAATTGTTCTGTACTTGCACAGCACTTGGCATGCTGAGTCCTTCCTTCCCAGTGGTTTGGATGGGTATTTCAGTAACACAGTCACCCTTCAGGAGTAAGGCTATGGGATTTTTTTGCTTCCGACAGTGTAATTTTGCACATAGTTCTCTTCTAAGTAATTGTTTTTATTTCAGTGTGGAACCTGATGATCAGATTTCTCCCTTTCTCTTCCCCCTAATGCCCACTGATGGAAAGCTTCCTCTGTCCTTATTCAGGCTTCCCTTCCAGAAGGAAGGTTGTAGCCTTGCCCTGCCAAATGTCACAGGCAGCAGCTTCTGCACTGGCCAGAAGTGTCTAACAAAAGTAGTCTTTCCATTTAAAGGTAGAAGAAAAACCTTAACCACATAGATGATCCTTTCTATTTATTGCAATCAGAGAAAGGATCTTTACAGATCATATGTGACATCTTTTTCAATAAATGAAGCTGGGATTTTAAATTCTTTGTGAGAAAATGGTTAGGTGTTACCCTTTTTTTTGCCAGTGCATGTGCAGTCTAGCATTTGCAATATCAGTATTGGTGTCTAGGAGTAGTTATTAGAACTTAACTTTGTAACCGCAGAGTACTTGTATTTTATATTGCAGCATGTTTTAGTTTATGGTGAAATATTTAAATAAAGAAAATACATAATAATCTAATATTAGATTTTAGAACTTGACAGCTCAGGTATCATAACATTAGCGTTAAATACTACACTCTTCTTATAGTACCTTGATAACCTGAGTTGTTTGCTGGAGAGCACTAATTAAGCCAGCAATTGCAGAAATGACCTCAATCTAATCTTCTCAATGTTAAAATGTGTAGGCCAACAAGTCAGTCTTCTGCAAAGGGTGCCAGGCTCACTGGTTGGGAGCCATGGGCCTGCTGAAGCCACAGTGGTCACAGTGTGTTGATAATAAGAAGACTCAGTTTTGCATGGTGTAGAGAGGTGTGAGTAGTGTGAGGCTAAGGCTAGAGGTCAGACTTGAGAGGAAGAGGTAAAATTGTAAGCAAAAGAATGCACATTTAGTATGTGTATTGTAGAACTAGAAAATAAAATAGCGACTTAGCTTTGAGATCACCATTGCAGAAGTATTATCTCAAGAAGCGTGTCTCTGCACGTCAAAATATGGAAATAAAATATGTTGTTGCAGGTATGTGATGTTATTAGAGGCACTATTATGAGGAACAGTAAAAACTGCATGTGTGTAGGGGAGTCTTGCTACTGTATTTACATGTATTGTTCTTCTCTTGGCAAGGATCCCCAAACAAACTTCAATTTCAGAAAATTAGTCTGTGTCATTTCTTAGACACAGCTTACTTGGGTTTATCCTGGATGGTTTTTTTTTTATGCATTAAATAGATTGTAAGATGGAATTAAGGCCAAGTAAAGAGCCAAGAAGAGCAGAGACAAAGACAACAGTCAGTAGGGAAAACTGGGCAGAAGCACAAGCAAGAGTTCAGATAAATAGCTGAGTTTTACCAGGCTGGTGTATCTGTTAACTTCTGTTATATCAGCATGGGAAATATCCAGAACAAACAAGAACAGTTGTATCTTTTTAAATGTTTCTTTATATCAGACAGTAATAGACCACTGAATTTTTGAGGGATAGTTTTACAGCCTACATTTTCCTAACTTTTTATGTTTTCTATTGTCAGCTAGTTACTGTTTGGCTGATCCTGTGTGTGACTAATGTGTTAACCATCCATCTAACAGTACTTCTTAAAATCTTGTGAAACACTCAAAATGATAAAAAGGTGGGTTGTGACAAAACAACAGCATTCAGGTTGAACAATTGGGAATGCAGAGATAATGAGAAGACCCAGATTTGCCCCATGCAGAGATGCTTTGCTCGGAGTGGGAATGAGCAGAACAGAAGCAGCATCATCCTACTAGTCATTCACAGTCACCTGCTGACAAATGTCGCTCTGTCTGACCTTAAAAAAGAGAGGGAAAAAAAAAAAAAAGAGATGAATGAGAAGCTAAATTACATTATCCTAGTCTGTTTAGTAAGTCTGTTAGCTCTTAAATAAATATTATAATAAATATATATACATACAAAATAAATGCATTGTTGCACAAGAAGTAGTTTGCTCCAAACAGTTTAGCCTACATCTGAGGAAATTTATATGGCCAGGACAATGAGGCCAAAAATGTAGTAGAATTCTCCCAGTATATGTTTATTGCCCCCAGTGGTATTCATGAACAGCTTTGCTTGATGACATTTTTACTCTTCCCTCGCCCTGTATGACAGTTGTGTCTGACAACTGACGTGCTCAGTGAACTGCTGTTGCTTTGTATTTTTGTAGAGCTCCATCTTTCATTTGCGTTTTGGTTCTCCTCTTGTAAATGAAAACTTGCTCTTAGGACTGTTGGTTTGAATGTCTTCAGGCAAGAAGACCTTTCCTTTGTGCCAATGAAGCTTATAGGAATTTCATTTATGTGATGGGTTTTCTCCTCTCAGTTTCACTGTTCCTGTCCCTCAGGGATTAATTTCTCCTGGCCACTTTGAGAAGAAAAGGACTTCTATTCCAATGCTATTTCTAGAGTCCCTCTTAGCAGACCAGCGAAGCTGATGCAGTAAGATCACATGGTCACAGTCCTCAACTGTCTGATGCAAATATTTTGCAAAATAAAATTATCTGTCTTGCATGCCATGATGGCAGTCATCTTCCTTCAGCTGGGCTGTCAGGACAAGATGCAGTTTTTTTCAGAGTTGCTATTTCTAAAAGGACCTTTGGGGAGAACTGACTTTGTGGGAAAGCTGATGCCTGTTGCCCTGTAATTGCTACTTCATTAAAATATTTCAGTTCAGATTCATGTATGCCCCTAAGTTCTCTAGATACCTGTCATGAAAATTCTTAAATGTAAAGTAGATTTATGTTCAATGTGACATTTTCGAGAAAAAATCCCAGTTGTGTGATTTAAATTAAAGTTGTCAAGAAGACTGGCTTTCTCTAGAGGCCTTAATAAGGCATCTGAAGCAGAACTTCATCCATATTCTCACTTGAGTTTTTATATAGTTCTAATATCTTATCTTAATAAAACTTGCATTCTGATTTCTGTGTAACATCTTCTAATAAGAAATGATAAGTATTCACCAGATAATCACTTCAGGAGAACCCACTGGATGAAGTGTGAATGTAAACCAAAAGGAGTTGTTTTAGGCATTACAGTCTATAAGCAGTGCACTGATCATCTTCGTAATAATAATTAAAAAAAGGAAAGAGAAAAGACCAGGAGAAAGAATCAAAGTTATTCTATCCATTTTTGGTAATACATTTTTGCTGTTAATTTTCTTAGGTTATACTCAAATAGGTAGAGTAATTACTCTTCTGAAAGTACCAGAGGTGAATTACCTTCACCTGCCTAAGAGCACTTAGGCAATACTATGCTGTTTGATATTTACTACAGTATTAACATAAACCCCTGAAGATTGTTCTAAACAAATCTTGTATAGATTGCCATTTGCCTTTACCCACTGAGTATGGTTGAGCGATGAGAAGTGCATATAAAAACTATTTCTGTGTAGAACACAATTCATTGCATGAATAAGATGATGATGATGGCATAGTCATCTTCATTCTTCCTTATTCACACTGTAGCAATAGAACTTTTTTCCTCTTGTCTGATTCAATGAATTTGAATGTTTGACTTTTCTGGCTTTCTGCGTACATTGTGTTGTATTTTACATATTTGGCAGTCTTGGGGAAAAAAAAAAAAAAACAACAAAAAAAACCCACAACAATAGATGGTATATCATTTATGTCTTGAAAGGGTACTTTTTTTTTTTTTCTTCCCCAACTCAGTAATAGCTGAATTATAGCAAGTTTCAGAAAGAGAGAACATTATATCTGTTAGCAGCAAGCTTTACGACTGGCACATGAATACAGGAAGAGATAGAATTGTTTCATTAAATGGTGGGAAAACCAGGCAATTTTGTGGTAGCCTGCTCCAAGGCTAATAAAATGTATTTGTATTACTCTTACATTTTAAAGGCTTATTTTTGGAGCAGGACAGTGCAGAACAAAGTGGTGTAGAAATATAGAGCAGGAGAAGAGCTCTTGTTTCAAGAGATTACAGTTAAAAATTATGATAGAATATTAGCTGGGTACAGGAGTGCAAGGAAAAAAAAAAAGAGTATGAAGAATAATTGCATAAAGGAAAATGGGATAAATAGGATACAATGCATTGATTTAACAAGGAAAAATCAAACTGTAGACCAACCAGATATTATTCTTTGAACAAATAAGTGGTTGTACTAAAACAGTAAAATGTTGAAAAATTAATTTATCTGGGAAGTTTTGAATTTTAAATTTTTTTTTACATGGAAAAATTTTAATTCCGCTTTAGTTCAAGAATAGCTGGCATTGCTCAAGAGCTGTAAGATGAGTCAAGGTCTAAGCAAAGATGATGTGACAGAAGGCTGTGAAAAAAGGTACTGCACTGGAAAGACTAATTAATCTTGCCTTATTTAGTATTCATGTTATAGACCTTAGTGCAGAAGGTTTCCTTCTACTAATAGAATAGAAACAAAGTTAGGATTCGTTGCGCTTGGTGATAAATCTGGGCTTGAAATGAGAAGACAGCTCCGAACTGCTGGGAGAGGATGGCAATGAAGTGCAATGTAGGGTGGAGCTTTACTGATTTTATGAACTATATTGTGATTTCCTGCAATAGTGCAGGATTGACTTAGGAGTTTCAGTCTCACCTTTTCTTTTTTAGATGAACCTCAATAAAGTTAGAAGTGGTCTTTGGATGTTGTAAAAGTCTGATTGTGAAATGACTGAGCAGCCTTCAGCTGTTGAGCTAACTTTTAGTGAGTAGTGTATATTAGGAGGAACCTCTAGAGATCATTTGGTCCAACTTGCTGTTCCAAGCAGAGCTACATTCAAAGTTAGATTGTGTTGCTCAGGGTTTTGCTCAGCTGAGATTTTAAAATCTCTAAAGGGTGGATTCAGCCTCCTTCACCACTCTCATGGTGAAGAAGGTTTTTCCCGTATTTTCAGTTGGAATTCCATTTCTTTTGACTTGTGATGGTTGTGACTGAGACTGACTCTGTTAGCAGCCCTGCTTAGGTTGTGGAAAATACCTGTCATCTTTTCCAGACTACATAAACCCACCTCCCTCAGCTGTTTCTCATATGCTTCATTCCTTTCATCATGGTCCTGCTGAGTACTCTCACCTGGTTTGGTACTATCAAAACCAACCCTGACAGATTCTGATTCTGTTTTTCCAGAGGACTTAGTAGTGTTGGCTTGACGGTTGGACTTGATGATCTTGGAGGTCTCTTCCAACCTAAAGGATCTATGATTCTATCAGAAATCAGGTCTTTCATGTTTTAAAGTGATGGTAGAGCTCAAAGAGGGTTAGCTATCTACAGTAGTATGCAGCAGGCTACCTGCATCTTAAAGTTTTTATTTTCAGTGCTGTTAAAGAGTGTTATGGTTGTAAATATACGACTGATATGGGCAAACTGAAGTGCCATGGAAAATCCCAGGGCCCTGTTGTCATTACCAAGGTATGTCTAATAAATCCTTATTCCAGGAGCATATGCTGCTTTACACCCACTGAGGCCTCGTGTTCTGTAACTGCTGGGGAACTGTATAACCCAAGGTGTTACTGTTTGGTACATTAAATTGTTTTCCAGTAAGATAGTACATTGTTGGATATAAAATAGATTCTGTGTTGAGGTTATGGTTAGATTAATTTTTCATTAAATTGTGGAATTAATACACAATTAAAAAATCTAATTATTCTTCCTCATATCTTCTCTCCATTTCAATTAAAAAAGAGTATCTTAGTTCTTCTTCACTTTGCTTTTGTGGTTAGTGTTTGCCAAGTGCAGGGTTTATTGATGATGTTCCTAGTGTATCCTTTGAAGCCTTTTTCAAGTACTTGCCACTTGAGCATATCGGTACTAAAGTTGTGTTGAGGGTTGTTGCATGTCATCTTCAAATCAGAGCTAGTCCCTCCAGTCATTCTTTGCAGAAAAGGCTCCTCATATGGAGTGGAAGGTGATCTTGAGACTACTCTTTTATTGGAGCCTGAAAGGTAATGGAAGACAATTTTAGCTTCTTAACAGTTTAAGAGAAAGATCCAGATTTTGTTTTCATTGCCCTGAAAAACAACCTTCCCCTTCACCTCCCCCTGTCTGAGATCACTAGTGCTATTTAGCACATTCCTGAGCTCTAATGGTGTACTTCTGGTGAGCATTAGGAGAACTGATCACACTCTACCTTTGTTTCTTTTCTCTTTTCCAATTGTTTGCAAATATTATCAACGTACAAATCTCATGAAAGGTATGGGACAGATATTTTTAAGTTTTTGCAAAGGAGGAAAAAATACAAAGGAATGAAGTGACATCTCCAAGGTTATGAAATCACAGAGCTGTGATTAAAATTTAGATTTTTTTATCTTGGCCTTGAGTTCACATGATGAGCTCTGAAGGACAGAGAACATAAATTGTATGTAGTCGAGCTGTCCTTGCAAGTAGAATAATTGGTTTAAATAGTATAAGCTGCCAGGGACTTCAAATTTGGCAGCTTAATTAGTTGCAACAAGGAAATGATAAACATGAAAGTGATCTTTACCCAGAGGCAGCACAGGAAAACAGACAGCAGATATGGAAGGTATTTGTTTGAAGCAGTTAAACACAAAGGTCATTCTGTATCTGTCCTCTACAAGGTGTTCACATGTAACAGCGATTATTACAGAGAGTGGTTAAAATGTAGTTGCAAAAGGGACTGTCTAGCATGGAATCTTTTTAGCTCTTTCTTGACTTTGTGTTAGAAATTTTCATGCAATTTCATATTAAACTTTGTTTTATATGTCTTTTCGAGCAGCTTCACTGAATTTTAAAGTATATTTAAATATTATACTTAACATCTGTCAGTAAATGATGACATGCACACTTAACAGTGAGCACTGTATACATGGTATACAATAAGTTATCTCCTATGTGGTTAAGTCATATATGAAAACATTTTAAAAATTGTCTGTGTAAACTTAGAACAAAATTTCCCTGTCAAACAGAAGTATAGAGTGTATAACACTCTAGAGTTTATTAGACAAATTATTGCTTAGCATAGTGTTCATAGATTAATAGGCTACTATTCTGCACAGTAGCACATCTAACTCTATTACATTAGCCTTTAACTCTTTATTACATTAGTCTTCACAGTGCTTTATACAGCTGTAATAATTTTATTGTGGTTCTTAATTGCTAGGTTTTGTATTGAAGAGAACAGTGTGTTTGTCCTTTTAAATAGGTGGCACATTCACAACACATTGCTTTGCTTTCATTGTGCAGGCTATATTGAAAGATACGTTCCCCAAATAGCCATTCAGTGCTCTTCTAAGTGCAGTTTTATTTTTCATGGTACATTAGTAGCGTATTGGAGTCCTCTGCTAGAGATCTATTTTGTAGTTGCTTTAACTTTCTCTTTGCATCCAAATAGTCATGATAATTGTACTTGATGAATTTATGAATGGCAACTGGTTGCGAAGTCACAAACTTCACAGCAGTGGTGAAACATAATTGCACCCACATAACAATTAAGAAAGCATGAGCTAAGAGCTAAATTTGTGGAGGAGTGAGTAAAATGCAGCTTCCTCAGGTAAATTCCTGAGATCTTCGCATAAATACCCCAGTCTGCTCACGTTTTGTGATAGGGACTCGGAAGGTTCAGTGGCTTGACCAGAGGACCAGCCAGCCATGCTGTAGGAGGTGGAAAGGGGAGAAATAGCTCCCTCCAGAGCAGGGTGATACCTGCCTCCTCCTGCATTTTCTGCCACAAATTCTAGAGTGAAGTGTCTAGCCTACGGTAGGGCTTTCTGAAAAGATGTCAGAAGGCTCGCCTGAAAGTGCAGTAGGGCTTTTGGTGAATTGGGCACCTGGTGCACCAGATGAGGCTCAGCTGACGAAAGGAACTCAGCTTGTGCAAATGATTCTCTAGTTCAGGTACTAACAGCTTTTTCTGGGTCTTTCCAGCTGATGATGTTACATTTTTGCATTGAACTTCTTGGACTGGGAGTTAGAATCCAGTTCTTTCTACCTCTGAAGTAAGCAGAGCATCCCCACAAAGCATATTCAGGTCATGGAGTGAAAGAAACAGCATGGGTAGGAGAAGGTCAAACGTGGCGAACCCATGTTCACAGCGAGACAGCGTCAGCGGCACTCTCTGCTGCCGAAAACGGAGCTTTTTGCCTCCATTTTTGAGGCTTTCTGAGGAGGACGGGGGCTCCCTGACAGGGGGAGCCAAGGCAGTGGGGAAGGGACCCGGCAGCTCTCGTGAGAGAGTCCGAGAGGACCACGTGGCAGGGGGCGTTCCCGGGGACCCAGCGGCAGATTCAAACGCGGCGAACCCGTGTTCACAGCGAGACAGCTATCGCCTGCCCGCTACTTGGCGCGCGGCCAGCAGGGGCGAGTGGGGGAGGGGAAAAGGAAAAAACCAAAAAAAATAAAAAGAAGAAAAAACAGACAAACAAA
>NW_008623049.1:0-7039 GCF_000691845.1 Merops nubicus | reverse complement strand
AGCAAGCAGCCACATGTTGCCCGGCTCTCGCCTGGGCCTAAACCACCACAATACCGAAAACATAATGTGCTGGTTCAACCAAGCGCTGTTCAGTGTGTAATCTTAGTCAGATGTGTCATTGTATCGTCCTAAAAGCTTACCACAGCCTTATTGGTGTAAAGCATTAGCACAGTGTCTGTAGGCCTCCATCTCCATTAAGTCGAATTCCATTATGAATGCATCTATAATGACATGTATTTTGCTGTGGACTTGTAAATGCTTTTTCCTCAACAAGCTTTTCACTTCTACATGCAGGGCACTCTGTGGTCAATGAAGCTTATGTGAATTAGTGCAACGTGGAAGATACTTAAAAATCTATAACTGAATCTTCCCCATTACTCCCAACACCGATGCTTTGACTGGAAACCCTACAGATTAATTCTGTGAACTCAGAACCGTATGGCAGTGATATCAAGTACAACACATACCCTGCAAGCTGCACACACAGCAGTAATCGAACATGAGGGATAATGCCGAAGTCCTAAGTCTCAAAAGCATAAACATCAGCTAAATATCTACATAAAAATTACTGACTGTGTCTGTGTTTCTGTTGTTT
The DNA here is from genome assembly GCF_000691845.1 of Merops nubicus. NCBI lineage: Eukaryota > Metazoa > Chordata > Aves > Coraciiformes > Meropidae > Merops > Merops nubicus. Next base: position 6,444 of record NW_008623049.1, on the reverse strand, counting down.
TCTGTCATGTAATTTGTTCTTTGTAAAGAAAGCCAAAATAGAATGGTATAAAATATGTGTTAAACATAATACTGTTTGTTCCTGTGAATATGTAAAAGCTGCATGAAGATAGATGATTGCAGAAGCTTTCGGCGGAGTGATCTATTTAAAAATAACTGCTACAGAGTAAAATAAGTACCATAAGAGGCAGTGTTTGATACTTTGTGTGGTAAAAGATACAGGTAAGAGAACTGCTGGTACTCGGTGCATTTGTTACCATTTTTAGTGTCAGAGTGTATTAGAAAACTATTTGAAACACCCACAGGAGACAACATGTTAGTAGTGAGTGTCAGTTAGATCAAACACTACCATTACTCCTGGCATACTTATTCCTCTCAGAGCTTCAACAAGTCATTGCAAAAGTTGTTTTTTTTTCTTTTTTTTTTTTTTTTTTTTTTTTTTTTTTTTTTTTTTTTTTTTTTTTCCCCAGAGAAAAAAATAAAAAAAGAAGAGGGGATGTGTGTGTGTGTGCCATCCTTTCATTCACTGGAACAGAAAAAAAAACCCAAATATTTCAGGAAGATATGAGAGGCAGTGATGTCTGTTTTACCAGTATTGCTGAGTGATCCTGCATAGGAAATAAGGGAATGCACCATATCCAGATTCACCCTGTAGAGATTTTTTAAAGTAGCAAATGTGTAGCTAGTTAATTTAGAAGGTGAAGCAAGCAAAATGGATTAGTAGCCAGGAGCAAGCACTCTGCTTCTTCCGTTGCCTAAACCCTTAAAGATTATAGGTGGGAAGCCATCAAGGGTCACTGAAATACTGGGCAGCACTTACTTTGTAAGTCAACAAGATAATAGCTGTGGGCAATGTGTTGCTGTAATAATTACAATGGAATTTGATTGTTAGGCTTTGAAGCGCTGCACAGCGTCAGGCAGGCCTTAGGAAACACCTGCTGGGAAACAACTTAAATGCAATCTATTTTTCATTTTCTATTTCTCATAAATTGGTAATTTGGAAGAATCCTAAATTTTCCTTCAAACACAGATTAAGCTCGTAAATAGCTCTTTTTTGTTTTAACATCTGTAGCTGACTGTTATTCAAGGTACAGAGTAAAATTTAAGCCTACAAAAAGGCAAATATGCCAACCACAGCTGCTGCTTGACTGTCTTATCTCTGAAATACTTTAAATTATGTTTCAGAAGGAAACAAACCAAACCAAACTAGAACCATATTAAGGTCTCCATGTTACAGCAAGTTTAATGAGGACTTGAAACTCATTAGTCTCTTCCTAATATTCTCAGTGGTTTAGCTGTGGTTTAGATCCTATGTTTGACTCTTGGAAATGTCTTTTTTTTCCCCCATGTCTAATACCAGAACAGTACAAAGGAAGATTTCTTTCTTCTCAAGATATTACCTAGCTCAGCACCTTACACTGGGGAAGATCAGATTTTCTTGCAAATGTCCTGGTGAATATTTTTTCTTGAACTACTTTTAAAGATCAAGAAGGCACTGTACTAAGAAATTTATTTAACGTGTTCATGTAGCGAAGGGGTGTTTTCTGTAAGCAGCCTCTTCCCATTCCTCACTCCTCTTTCCACTTTGTGATGTTATGGGGTAGGTTAATTTCTGTATTCTGCAAAGCTTGCACTTTTTTGTCAGACCAAGACTGTATCAATACCTGCCCTGCTTAAGTGATTCAGTAAGAACAGGCCACCATTTTCACAATATCTAACCTTACTGCCTCCTGCTGCAAATAGAGACCTTTTCTTTGCAGCCTCCTTTTTCCTCCACTTCCTAACTCCCGCTGTATATGTGGCCATTGAGAACAATAAATGCTGTCCAATTTATAGCCATTTTTTTACTTATCAGAAAATGACATTTGGAGCTCTTCAAATGAAACAATTCAGTTGCATTTCCCAAAATGTATTTTAGTTTTTGCTTCTCTTTCCTGGGGACTGTGTGTTGTCTGTATCATTTCCGCTGTGGAGAATTCCAGTTTAAGGCCAGTATCCTATTTGAACGTATTGACAAGTACATGATTATATACATGTATATACATATAATACAAGACATGACTACATCACCTGTCTTGCATGTAGCACACAATATTCCTGTAATTGCCTACCAGGTTTGCTTCCCCCCCAAAGTGTTACATAACTGACTCAACTATGATTCATATCAGCACTCTGGTAGTTTTCAGCTGCACTGCAGTGTAGGCTGACAAGTTCTCTTCCTTCACATTAAAAAAAAAAAAAAATCATAATCCATTTGTTTTATCTTGTGCTTTCCACATGTCACACTATCCTTTGGAAAATGCAGGCATTAAAGATGCATCTAGTGGTACATGCCGGTTTCTAAGAGAAACCATTTGTAAGTACTTAAACTGAAGTGTTTAGTTTTAAGCTATGTTGTAAAATAAATGCAGCTCTTTTTGTTGCTGTTCAAATCAATGGTATTTGTGAATACCAGGTCAGCTGAGTTGCTTCACATGCAAAGCAGTTGCTTATAGGCCAGGTATAGAAGTGACTAAGCCTTACTGCTGTAAAGTATGTTAATGGTTGCATCAACTCAGTTTGAAAGGTTAGGAGTTCCATAGGTTATAAAAACTGTCATCTTTATCATAATCATGGACTCCTCTGCCTAATCTTATGTTAACATTGAAACTGACTTCTGTCATCATTTACAAAGATGATCCATTTCAGGTCAGTCAGATTTGTTTAACAAAATAACTTATATGTATCCCCGTTTCTGCCCAAGTATGTCTGGCCTTTTACTTTCTTTAGGAAATTGTCTTATTAGTAGCAAAAGTACCAAGCAGGTATTCCTTCTATTTTCCTTTTGTTTCTTATGTTCTAACATACAACTTCTGGTTCACTGGATTTATAGAAGAAAAGAACTAATAGGTATTAAAAAACCTTGTTTGTCATTTTAAGCTACTGTTAATATGAGTATATTCCATTAAGAGCTACTTGACAAAATTTGGTGCTTAACTTGCTATGAAAATCGGTACTAATCTGTTTCCTGTTGCTTTCTCTTGAAACACCCAGTTGCCCAAATGTTATGTGGCATAGTGTATCAGCAAGTGACTTTGTGTTATACTGTTTGTTCAAGAAGTACTCTATTTAGTGTCTGTCTATGTTAGTAAAACATAATTTATCTTGATTAGAGTACTAGTATTTCCTGCCCAAGAGATAAAACCTCTTGCATTATTGTACACCAGAGAAATCCCTATCCTTTCACAATTTCAACTATATAAACATATCTTCTCTGAGCTTCCAGTATCTAAACATTTTTTTAAGAAGTTCTGTGGTTACAATAAAGAAAGGAAATATGTAAATTGTGCCGCCTTAAAGTCAGCTAGCAACACTCTAGAACTGGATTGAGACTGTAGAAGAAATATTCTAGTCTGAGGGACTTTGTTTCTACCTTAGATATTTATTTTAAATGCTTCTTTGACTCACACTACAGATGGTTTTACTGCCTTGGCTGTTGTGTTTTTATTCTCTCTATAGTCAGTGCATGCAATAGAACTATACATCTTAATGTGTCAAATCATCCCTAAGAGAAAAGCCTATATTTGTGAAGTTGTCCTCCAAAAGCAGAGAAAACTTGTTTTAGGAAAACAGCCTATTTATGTTGCTGTCCTAGGTTCAGGAGTATTAAGGCACATACATCCAAACTAAACTGTAGTAATGTGTACTAAGCAAAGAGAAGCCAATACTTTCTTAAGTGGCTGTGCCAGCTGAATGGTCTGGTTACAATCCAGTACCAAAACAGGGTTTGGACCAGTCACTTGGTTAAAAAGGTGGAATCTCTACCTGATTTTTAAAAATCATCAGACTAAGCTTGTAGAGCTGTTCTGACCAGAGATTTCCTCACAGAGAAATCTAGATTTGGATAAAACAAAGTATTTCAGAAACTTACCTTTTTTTTTTCTGTTTTATTAACTTGAACAATATGACTTTCCTTTAACAGTGAATGAATATATAAGCAAGCTATTTTTACAGTTCTTTTGAGCTGTTAGAAAAGTTAATGTATGTTGCATATTGTCACTGAAAATCCAGGTTAGATGTCAAGAGACAAAGTTTTGTGTTTTCCAAAGGTTTTTTTCCTTTTTTTTTTTTCCTGTTTAGAAATTTTTTTCTTATCCTTTTATTAAATCATTTGACAGTTTCTGTAACAAAACACTGGGGAAAAAAATGTTCTGAGTAAGAATCCCCATACACTTCTGAATTAGCTGTTGTGTTTGGTTTAGTTTCTCAACAATACTTTGGCTATTTGGGGCCATTCAGTGAAGTTCTGTAAGAAGGCTATGGTACTTTTCTTTAAAGAAGTCTTGTGCAGTTCTCAATTTTCTTTAATCTGGGAGCGTCTTGTCAGTCTTGGGTTTTATTTTTTGCCTTAGGGAGTAATTTAAGTTATTTGTATTTAAAACCAAACCAAACCAAACCAAACCAAACCAAAACAAAACAAACACCAAAACAACCAAACTATTTGATTGAAATATCTGACAAAAGAAGGAATTTAAACTAGTGCCTTCAGAAGCTTATATAATGGCCTGATGTTTTCTTTCTTCCCTTGTTTCTTGTTGCAGTGATTCTTTCAGCAATGCGGAAAATGTGGAGACATGACAAAACTTTCAGAATGGAAGAGGAGAGAATAAAAGCTGCTCAAAACCTATGGGAAAATTCAGAGATATTCTGTTATATTCAGAGATTTCTCCTCCAAGACCAAATACGGTCTTTTTAATTCCAACCCAGTAAGAAGAAGAAGAGCTTTGAAGAAGGTGTCTGAGATGGGAGGATTTTAAGACAGAATCCTAGGGTTTGTTGGATCATACGAGTTCAGACTGATTTAATCATCTCTGATTCTACAAAGATTCTGTAAATGCTTGTTTTTAGAACAGGATATCATCAATTACAAATGTGGATTTTTTTTACTTGGAAGATGTTTTATATGAGAGCTACTAGCGTAATTGAAACAGGCTTAAGAGATTTTCTACATTGGATCTCAAAGTTGTAATACAAAGTTTGATACCAAGTGAGAAATTTCATAGCTGTGAAGAGGAGATAATAGTGCCTCCTCCCACAGCAGGGTGTAGTAAAAACTCTCGGTGAAGGACTTGGATACTAAAGTGATGGCCACTGAGGAAAAGCTCTGTCAAAAAAGTTCCTGTCTTAAAGCAGTTTTTGGTTAATACGTAACTTGACATTATGTCTTATGTCAGTGTGTGGTGGTTTACACTGAACAGAGAGACTAAACCAAATTCTTAACTGATACCTGGTTCGCTGAGCACAGCCAGCTGTGTACATGTAGTGAGCAGAGTACAACTATCACCTGAAGACTGGATCATATGCTCCAGAGGGTGAAATCAAGATTCTACAGTCCTCTTTAAGCACAACCTTCCCTAACTTTGCAATGTGTTATTCATATGTGTAATGATTACTACAATCATTTTGCAACCTTGATAAACTTTTCCTTGGCACACTCTTCTGATTATGATTTTATATTTCATCTCTTCTTTACGTGTAATACAAGAAGATATATGTTTCATTTTTGCTCAGTAACAGTTTGTTCCAGATTTCCCAGTCTAATGAAATGGGCAAGAGCGATCTGGGAACCATTACCCACAGTACAACAAAAATAATTGTAGAAAACTCAAAGTATGTGCATGTATTTTATGTTTTTGCAATTCGGGTATAAGTTTGCATGTGTAAATGTTTAAGAAAGTGCCTCTTTAATATGTGTTATTTCAGGCTTTGTAATTAGTCATCTGTCTTCTCCCTTCTTTCTTGTCCTCCTTCCTCCAAAAATTTTTGATCACTAGGGAATGAAAAATGTCAGTGAACCATATATAAACTCTTCACATATGCAAATTGCTCAAATTTTTCAGTGGAGGGGAGATTTTGGCATGCATCAACAGTATATGCAGTGTCTTTATCTTCTAGAAAGAGCTGTTGCAGTTTGTTAAATGATTTGGTTTTTGGCATTACCCACCAAAAAAAAGAAATGCATAACAGTCCTTACTGATGCAGTGTTACTCTTCCAGCAATTTAATGCAGTGACTTTTAGCATTAAGCCCATCACTGTACAAAATCTGCTATGAAAACAGCTCACCTGAACAGCTTCAAGTCTGGGGTGCTGTAGCTGTCATGCTAAAGCACTGTAAATCAAACATAAGATTTTAAGCTTAGCTTTAATAGTTCTTGATACCTGTATTGGAATTTCTTTATTGACTGCTAACACGAAATTATTTCACTTGTGGTTATACATGGGTAGGAGTAAGGGGACTCAGTCACCTGTGTGATGTTCTGAAAAGGCAATATCTTTGGGGAAGATGTAATAGTTGATTTGTTTTTTCTTTTAGAACTGCAATGTGATGCAATTAAATGATATTTCTGTTTCATTTAGCTCTGTGTTCTCTGAGGTACTAAGAAAATAGAATCATAGAATCCTTTA
>NW_008623048.1:369-2037 GCF_000691845.1 Merops nubicus | reverse complement strand
CCGTGCAAGGCGTGCAGACGCTCGTGCGAGGCTCATGAGGGTTCCTGGGCTCGTCCGAGGGCACAAACGCTCGTGCAAGGCCCTGTGAGGCTTGTGTGAGGGTTCACATGCTCGTGTAAGGCCCGTGCAAAGCCCATACATCCAAGAGGGTTCACAGACTTGTGCACGGGGGGTGTGAGGATCGTGCGAGGGCTGCGCACGCTCGTGTGAGGTTCGTGCAGGGCCTGGACATCCAGGAGGTTCACACGCTTGTGAAAGGGGCGTGCGGGGCCAGCACGGTGCCCAAGAGATGCACACGCTCGTGTGAGACTCGTGCAAGGCCTGGAGCACATCTGAGAGTTGCACGGGCTCGTGCAAGAGGTGCCCAGACTCGTGTGAGGCTTGTGCAAGGTCTGTGTGACATCAGAGAGGTGTGTGGCCGTGTGCAAGGGGTGAGGTCAGAGGGTCTTGTGCAAGGGGCACGTGAAGGCAATACAACACCCCAGAGGCACGAGGACTCGTGCAAGAGGTGTGCAAAGGCCGCACAAGGCTCTATACAATGCCCGTGCAAGAAATACAGGCTTGTGCAAGGCAAGTCCTGTGCGAGCTGCCTTGTGCAAAGCTCGTGCAAGCAGTGCACAGACTTGTGCAAGGGCCTTGCGAGGCCGGGGGGCACAAGGCTCGTGCAAGGGCTCTGGGAGGCCTGTGAGGTGCTCGTGCACGGCCCGTGCAATGTGAGGGGCGTGGGGGTTGTGAAAGTGGCAGCGAGGCCATGTGGGACTCGTGCAAGAGCTGTTGGGGGGGTGACCCTTGTGTGATGCTCACGTGACCCTTGTGTGTTCCTTGTGCAATGGGTGTGTGGTGCCCAGGTGAGGAGTGTGCAATGCTTGTGCAAGGGCTGCGTGATCCTTGTGCAATGGGCGTGTGGTGCCCAGGTGAGGAGTGTGCAATGCTTGTGCAAGGGCTGCGTGATCCTTGTGCAATGGGCGTGTGGTGCCCAGGTGAGGAGTGTGCAATTCTGCGTGATCCTTGTGCAATGGGTGTGGGGTGCTCAGGTGAGAAGTGTGCAATGCTCGTGCAAGGGCTGCGTGATCCTTGTGCAATGCTCCTGTGATGCTTGTGCAAGGGGCATGGCGTGAGAGCCTTGTGTGAGCCTTGTGCAAGGAGCATGTGACCAGTGAGATCCTGGTGTGAGATCCTGGTGTGAGGGGGTGCAGAGCTCGTGCACGGGGTGTGGGATCCTCGTGCAAGCCTTGAGTGGTTCTTGTGCGGAGCTCGTGCAACAGGGGTGGGATCTCCGGGTGATCCCCGTGTAAGGGACACCCCAAGGGGACACCCCAAGGGGACACCCCGGGGCCGTTGGACGGGGTGGTGCTGGTCAGGTGGGGTGACGGTGGTGGGATGGGGGGGGTTAGATGGGGTGATGGTTGGATGGATGGGATGGTGAGGGATGGATGGGATGGGGATGGATGGAGGGGATGGGAATGGATGGATGGGATGGTGGTGGTTGGATGGGATGGTGGTGGATGGATGGGATGGGGATGGATGGATGGATGGATGGGATGGTGCCATTGGACAGAGTGGTGCTGTTTGAGTGAGATGATGGTGGCTGGATGGGGTGATGCCCTTGGATCGGATGATGGTGGTTGGACAGGGTGACGGTGACTGGATCAGATGATGGTGGCTGGA
>NW_008623048.1:0-323 GCF_000691845.1 Merops nubicus | reverse complement strand
GGGATAACAGTGGTTGGACAGTGTGATGGTGACTGGTTGGGGTGATGGTGGTTGGATGAGTTGATGGTGGTTGGATGGGGTGATGGTGACTGGTTGGGGTGATGGTGGTTGAGATGATGGTGGCTGGATGGAATGACGCCATTGGATGGACAGGATGGTGGTTGGTTGATAGGGTGGAGGTTGGTTGATAGGATGGTGGCTGGTTGGGCACTGTTGGTTGGTGGGATGTTGGGTCTGTTGGTCAGTGGGTGCCGTGGGCGGGTGGCCTGTGGGTGCCGTTGGTTGGGTGCTGTTGGCCACTGGCCGCCGTGGGGCTCTGGTGG
>NW_008623047.1:4398-8107 GCF_000691845.1 Merops nubicus | reverse complement strand
TGGGCTCTGCTCACCACAACAGGCTTGGTCTAATTTGCCTCTTTGTTGGTTCAGTGTTCGTAGTAACACTTCTAATCTCTGTGATTAAGTCTGTTCCAGAATGACCCATTCTCAAAGTTGGACTTCTCTGCTTTCAAATGATAGCATATGTTCCTGATTTCTAGATGTACAATTTTATATTTTGTAATGTATATTATACATATATGTACGCTGAAATACATATTGTTATACTTATTTATATGTGTATGTTGTTTGCTTGTCAAGTGACAACCTCCAAAGACTTTTGCTCTTCCCTTTTTTTTTTTGTGTTTTCCATTAAGCAGACTTATTCAGGGATGATTTTCCCAAAAGCAAGCCTGCTTTTGGGGGATTCCTTGGTTTCATTTCAGATTCAGACCTAGCCTATTCAAAATAGATAACACATTGACCTTCCAGTGCTTTCATTTCTTGACCAAACCATTTCTGACATCAGACTGAATTTTCAGAACTTTAAACATTAGATAATCAGAACTGGCATTATCACTCTTTACTTTTATTTTTTCAAAAAGACATCAGATTACTGTAGCTCTATTTTTATAAACCAATTTTATCTGATATCAGTTATATTACCTTCCCTTAATTTTATGTTAATTAAGACTCATATTAGTCATTTTATTTTTCGCCTTAGGTTAACTTTAAACTGACAAAAGGACATTTATCAGAGTCATGCCATTTTCAATCCTAAATTTTTCTGTACCTTGAGTTTTTCCATCTCTTTGGGGATTATTCTGTGCAACAAGAGCCCTTCCTATCCATTTAATTCCAGAGCAAACTTCGCTTAGCCATTTTGAAACTCTTGAATGTAAATATGGGGTTTAGAGAATCTCCTCCTTTACTTTCTGTGTAATTGCTGATGGAATGAAAAATATTTCAGTTCCAACACTCAGTGATTTGAAAACAAATTCTATCTTTTCCCCAGGTCCAGGTGGGAAATACATTGATTCGTAAGCACTAATCTATAAAAAATTCCTTTTTTTTTTTTTTTTAAGATAGATTGCCATTCTCCTTTCTCCCTTGTCCACTCTGTGTCCATTTTTAAAATGTTATATCTACTTATTTTAAAATTCTAGTCGTGCAGCTCTTCCCACTAATTTTCTGTGATATCAAGTAGGTCAGATATATGCTCTTAAACAAACAATTCCAATTCCCTGTCTTTATTATCCAAGCTCCAAGCGGTGGTATACAGGCAATTAAATAATTTCTTCTCCTCATGTCCTTTGGTGTCTTGATTAATTTGGTTCTCAACATTCTGATTTTGTTCTGAGTGAATACACATTTGTTCCTACCTTTCACCGCCTGTGTTTTTTTGTTTGTTTGTTTGTTTGTTTGTTTGTTGTTGTTTTTTTTGGTTTTTTTTTGTTTTTTTTTGGGGGGGGGGTGTTTTGTTTTGTTTTCCTTAGTTTAATACCTGCCTGACTAGAATTATTTGGAATTAATTCTCTATATTAATTTAATTTTAATCAGAATAAACAAATTTGAAAAAAACCCTAAAACTTTACACAAGGATGTACAAGTTTCATTTAAACTCTCATCTTTTTAAAGATATTAATTCCAACGAAAATTTCTGGTCAGAAGCACAAGTATATAGTAGCCACTAGCTAGGACATAAATTCACTTTTAAACACACTTCCCGTGAGAGTGTTCTAATCTTTAAGACTTTTTATTGTTAAACATTCAACTTTCAGACTTTCTTATTATGGGTGCATGTTTGGTGAGCATGTTAGTTTGCATAGGTGTTTAGCTGTGGATGTAAAAACTAAAGTAATAATTTAAGTAGGGTATGATATTCTTTATAGTATAAGGAAAATATTCAATCCAATGTAATTTTACCATGTCATTTTCACACACCTCACTCACGCTCTTACCCTCTTAAACATACACCCATACACAAACACAGAAATATGAAACTTTCAGCCAAATATGTCATAGGTAACTGTTTTTAAACAGGTATTTTGTTTTATGGATAAATAATTTTACATTGTGGTCTTTTCTAGACAGCTTGCTGGTCAAGGAGTTTTTTTTTCTAAATTCTGAAAGAAATGTCATTCACAGGTTAAGAGTACTCAGTTAACACAGAACATGCACAAATTTGGTTGCCCAAAGTATTTGTAGGATTATGTAGCAAGACCATACTTAGGTTATGTTTCACTTCCAGAAATTACACTATTATGTGTTTTGTCTTTAAAAGACAGAAAGGATTTCCAATAAAATTAGATGGGCAATTTCCTCTTGTAGCCTTCTTTTAAGATGCCCAAAATCGGTTATATACTTTGTGTAATATTCCAGAGATATTGAAATTAAAGAAAAAGTACACTACCAGTAACAGCTACAAGACCTTTGCACTCTAACTTCAGAATTTTCCACAAGTTTTTATTCATGTCTCCAGTGCCTTTGTCTGGGAAGACTGTAGGATATCCTACCCTTTGTGTTTCAAAGTATTGATTCTCTTTGCCATAGTAAAAAAATATCTCATAAGTTTTCACTGTCCCATTCAGATGGATACCTTATTTTACTAGGATTTGAGTGGAACCACTATCCACAACTGTACAGCATATCTGTATATTTCCAGTTTATTGCTCAACTCTGTCTTTAGACTGTTTTCCTCATTTTTCATATTGAAGATGTACTGAGACCAGAAATGGCCAGGTATGCAGAGTTCTTGCTAGTCTTTTTCTTTCTGACAGCATATATATATCTGCTCCTTGCTCTGTCTGTAGTCATAAGGAATGGTGATTCAATGTGTTGTTTATGTTTGCCATTAGCTGCCAACCTCCCACTCCAATGCTTCCCTTGCCCTCTATTTTTTTTTTTTTTTTAATGGATTTTCCTTCATAGAGTCAAAGAGCATAGCCCTTGTTTGCCCAAGGATTTTTACGCTCTTTGATTCTTCATAAAATCCAAGAGGTCTGGTGTTTACTCTTCCAGTGTAAAATCTCTTCATTTTGAATGTAGTTCAAATGCAAAACTTCTTCATGCTTTTGAGAAGAAAATTAACAAACAGCTTCACTGTTCCAAGTCAGAACTAATATTTCACCACAATATAACACATTATTATGCATAACACTAAATCGTAAAAAAAACCCCAGCAATAATACTTTGCAAAATCCTTCATTTCATTCCTCACAAATCCCCTTCAAAACTGGTTTATTTAATATCACTTAATGTTTAGCCCTACCCCTTTATAAATGGTAGATAATTGATTGATAACATCAGAAGTTAAATTTCCCAAGAAATCGGGACCTAGAGTTCTAAATAAACACAACCTACACCCCCTACTCCGCATTTCAAATCATGACAACATCCCTTAAATCCAGAGCCAGGAAGGAATCATGGCAAATATAGTTTCATTAAAGCAGAATGTCCCTTAGGTTCATACTGGTTTGTGAACTGGATTTTCTGCAGGAAAAATATGCAGTTGGAATGAAGTTGGTTAAAGAAATATACACAACTGTGAAGGAGATGCTGCTACAGTTAAGATTACGTGGCTGTTTGGTGAAGGAGGGGGGAAGAGAAAAGCTGTTTCTCATGTACTGAAAACATTCAAAGCTTTGTGTACGTTTGGTATCATCCAAATGTAATTTGAGAGGCTCACTTCTAATCTAGTTTGGGCTCTGATGATAACAGCTTCAATTTACACAATCAGAGCCATTGCTGAGTGACTTTGCCTTTC
>NW_008623047.1:0-4367 GCF_000691845.1 Merops nubicus | reverse complement strand
CCCTACATCAAAGGTAATTATTATTTTTATAGTTCAATTAGCAAACATTACATTTCTGTTTTCCTTGCAAAGATGGCGCCATCTAATTTAACAATAACATATTTATCCCTGGTGCCCTCTTAGGGACATGATGCTATTATAATAGACTCTTCTGGACCTATTGATTCCTGGGAGCAAGTTTCCTTCCAATTTGCACCTTTCAACCCTTTCCTTTAAACTTACACTAACAGGGCAATTTGCCAGTTGTAGATCATAGCTTGCCTTTTTTTTTCTTTTTTTTTTTTTTTTTTTAAAGAAATCTATACAGGATTTTGCACCAGAGCAGTGCTTTAAATGCCTTTTTCTCTTACTAACCAGAAAAAGCAAACCTGTGGCTGTTTCTTTGTATATAGATCCAAGCAAGAGATGGTTTTCCTGTACTGTAATAATTATTTTCCTGAGATTTCTGAAAATGTTCATGTTCTGTCCCCAGATGAAACCATCAGTTCCATTCCCATCAAAAAGAAAGGCATTCAAAAGCAGGAAAGGAAAGACTACTGCATTAAGTCAGCTCTAAGGAGATTTATCCAGTGCCCATAAGGCAGAGATCAGAACATCTGATTTATTTACAGAGGTCTGACACTGGGTCAGTCACATCTCAAGTGATCTTCCTAATCACTCAGGCAGGTGAATGTCTATCAGTCACTCAGTCCACTATGTGTTGATATAGTTTCCTAAAATTGAATAATTTAATTTTATCTCATGCATTCCTAGGCCTTAATACAGAATGCTTAGTTGCTCCATCATCCCTGGAGAGCTAAACAAGAGTGAAGCAATTGCAAAGGTCAGTCAGCTTTTGGACGAACTGAAGGTACCTCTGAAGGAAAAAAAAAAATATATATATCTCACTTCTGACTGAAGACTGGGCTAACTGGCTTGAATCTATGACAATAACACTTACAGAAAATAATAAAAGAACTGGTATAATTACCTCAGTTATTAAAACAGTCATTTAGAGCATGAAAGGTTTTTTTTTCTCCTTGATCTGATTGGATTTTTATCTTGCTATTTCATAACATAATACCAAGCATGAATTTGAGCTTTGCTCATGACTTCCACTGAGGACCTGAGATATTCGTTGTAATGCAAGTTCAGTTGAAATAAGTACTTCTCTGGGAAATTTATGACTTCCACAAAATATTTCCTCATCCAAAAGTCTGTTTTCAACTGGGAACTGTGAAAGGAAGCAATATCAAAACTCTGAGTCCTAAGCTATTTCTTAGGAGGCTTTTTTCTGTTCTCCAGGAGTTGATCATAATTTATAGTTGCTGTAGGTAGTCTGTGTTGTAGTCTGTATTTTCTAGTCTCCTGAGATGATGGGAAGTCCTGAGGAATCCTGACAGACTGCTTCTTGGGGGTCACAAAGGCTTTTGCTTCCTATTTTCCTAACACCAGTTCAGCCAAACCATGTATCATGCTTCCTTTTGTCATGACACTAGCAAGATATGCTGGTGTTATCTGAGAGACTTCCCTCACCTTGCTTCTTCCTTAACCTTTAGGCTCTAGCTAAATGTGTCTAAGTAAGTCTTTGTCACGTTTCACTGGAGCATGTTTGCATTGATTATGCACAATTATATCCTTACATCATGGCTATTCACCTGTGCATGCAAGCCTCTACCAGAGTGATTTATTACAAGCTAAATTGTTCTGAGCAGAAACCTTTTTATCACTGTCACATGTGCAAGGAGCAGATATGAGTATCTGTATGATCAGCTTCTCTATGTGTGTGTGTGTGTGTGCGTGCGTTCATCTGTGTGCATGTGAAGGTGTGTGACCTGGGGGTATAGGAAGGCATGCACTCTCATGGACATTTCTGATTAACTCTGTCAGCTCCATCCCCAATCCCCTATCACCCATCGCTGCCTTCCAGTGCCATTTCTGGCACAAAAATTCGTGATTAGAGAAATCTCTGTTGATCCTGATGTAACTTTATTGATCCCTTTCAACCTCCATCCATATAATGTCATTGAAGAGGTTCTTAAGGAAAGAAGACAATTAATCAGGACCCCAGTTAATTAAAGATCCACAATGACATTGGAAACCTTCAGAAATGATAAAAGGACCCTGAAAAATAGGAACATTTTGACTTTCAGGGAATATGCTTCCTCTAGGTTCTTCTAGCACTTCTCTCTTTCAGATTTTAACAGGATTGGACAACTTGGAATTGTTTAACTCCCTAAAGAGAATGATCCTTTACTGTTATGTGTGTCTTACTGCTCCTTTGTTAGCAAATAAGAGTGTCAATTGACATAGCAACGATTTGCTTCATATCAAATTTTAAATGAAGATGCATCATAAATCATTAAAATCTCTGCCTTAACATTTTACAAGACAGACCTTCCACTGAAATATCTTAAAGAAGCCAGATGAATTGCAACATGCTGGAGGATAGGAGCCTGGATGTGCTGTACCCCACCTTCACTTTCTTTGTTTTAGAGCACACTACCTCTCCACTTAAGATCTCATGCTTAGTTGTACCTGGTTATTCCAGTTTCTGGTGTGATGGCTGCCAGTGATTCTCCACTGAACTGTTAGTCTCAGACCAGTGAGCACAACATCAAAGTGCACACTGCACTACTAGCACTACCTGGTAACCTGGCAGTCCCTGCTGAGTGGTGGAGGATCTATATGCCCCCTTGCTTTGACAAATGATCCCTGAAGAACAGCTTTGTTACATGACAATGGAGTGTATATGCAGGTGATGAAAGAAGGCTTCAGGGCAGGGAGTGAAGCTTCTACTTTGCCCTGTGTCTTTTCAGTGGTTAAAACCACACAGACTTGTGTTTGATATGAAATGCAGGCAATGAATAGGGTCTAGGTTGATTTTTTCTGAAGTCCATGAACAGGCTGGATCTATTTGATCCAGATCTATTGGATAAATGTGTCCCCATAGTACACTTGTCAATCTCTTAAAGTAAAAAAATACAATTTCTTGCATGTGTATCTGTAAATAAATACATAGTGATGCATGAAACATATTAACAGTTCAGCCCACTGGCCTAGAAGCACTGTGTCCTCTGCAGCCAGAGTGAAATATAGAGGATTACTCATTCTAAATCTGAAATGAATACATCATGTCCTTTTTGTTCCAGAAAGTAATTGACTTTAAACTGGTTTAAATTCACAGATTGACAAACTATGCTGCCAAATCCTTATAGCTCCATAGCTGATAAAGTTTTTTGAAATACTAACACTGAGTTTTATGGGATTTGGCAAAATCATCTACCATGCAAGTGTCAGAACTTCTGAGGGAGGCCTATATTTCATAGCTAGCGTGATACTAACCTAGATAGTTTTAAAACCAGCTTATGATCTTTTTGTTCAAAATGAGTTGCTTAAAGTTCTAGACCACTATTGAACATTGGACAATTAAGAATGTTGGTTGTGTTCTGAATGCTCTTTAACTCTTATGTTTTGTGAGCTGGAAATTTTATTGCTCCATATCTGTTTCTTATAGAAACTTTGTTTCTTACAAAAAGAAATAAAAAAGAAGGGGCCCAAGGGACAGAAAAAAAAAAAATAAAAAAAAAGAAATTATTAAGCTTGTTGTCTAGCAGCAGAGGAAGAAAGGTACTGCAAAACATCCAAAAAGAGATTCTACATGGCTACAGTTAGATATCTGTGTTGGAGAGGTAATACCTTTTCCTGCATGCCTTCAAAGACACATAAAACACCTGAAAGTTAGGCACAAATTGGATGCCTAACTAAAGCAGGGTAGGTACCATTACAGGCAGACAACTTGTTTTTTATTTGAGTCTCAATGAACTAAATTGTCACAACTTTAATCTTTTCATGAAAATTAGTTATTTGGAATTTACTTGTTCTTGGAATGAAGGAGCTCAGACTGGCTGGCCTTTTGGCTGAATTTGCAATATTCATGTCTTTACTTAAGAATTAATATTTACTGGCTAAGGACAGATGATTTTCATGTAATCTGGTAATAATTTCTTTATGTGAATTGGCTAAATTTCGCTGTGGAAGTGGAGAAATGTTGCAGTAGCAGATAATGAGCTTTTTTGTTTGTCTTTTTTAACATCTAGTAGCACTCCAAGATGGAAATACGCATCTTCCATCTCATAGAAAGGAATACATCAAAATAAACAAACCCTAAAAAATTAATTTTGAAAAGTTTTTTTTTGTTGGTTGTTGTTTTTTTGTTTGTTTGTTTTTTTAATCTTTGTCTAATTGAATCAATCAAACTCATTGAACCTTGGTAGAAAATAAAATACATCTTGGGTAATATTCCTGTCCAGATTCAAAGAAATAAATTTAAGTTTTTAAATTTAAGAGAACCCAGCCCATGGCTGTGAGGAGAGGAGGCAGCGGCC
>NW_008623046.1:0-15011 GCF_000691845.1 Merops nubicus | reverse complement strand
TTTCCTGGCAGAGTGGTGAGGTCTTGGGACAGGCTGCCAAGGACGTGCTGGAGTCCCCACCCCTGGAGGGGTTCAAAAAAACATGTGGACGTGGCATCTGGGGACATGGTTTAGCGGTCGTGGTAGTGTTGGGTTGCTGGACTTGCTGCTCTTTGAGGTCTTTCAAACCTTAATGATTCTGTGGTTCTATGAAGGCACCGCAGGAAAACATGCTATGACTCAGGCAAACGAACAGGAGGGAAAACTGGGAAGACTGGGAACATAATGGCTGGGGTGGAAGGGGGGATGGGCAAAGCCGGAGGGGCTGCCTGGTTTCTTCAGGTGCGGTGCAGAGCTTTGAGGTGACCCTGTAGGAGCTTGGAAAGGCTGTTTGGCTTTGCATGACCAATTTGTCATCAATTGACTGGAAGGTATAGAAAAGCAGTTTGACTGCAAGTTAGAACAGTGAGCTGCATTGGACCTGCTCCTGACTAAAACAGCGATATTGGAATCATAGGATGGTTTGGATTGGAAGGCACCTTAAAGATCATCTAGTTCCAATCCCCTGCCATGGGCAGGAACACCTCCCACTAGACCAGGTAGCTCAAAGCACTGTCCAGCCTGGCCATGAACATTTCCACTCATGGAACATCCACAGCTTCCGTGGGCAACCTACTCCAGTGCCTCACCACCCTCACTGCGATAATCTTCTTTACATCTAATCTTCTCTTGCCTTTCAGTTTCTCCTGAACTCCTGCAGGCACTGTTCCTTAGGAGTCCTTCCCAATGAGAGGATCCGCAACATTGGGATCTCAGCCCACATTGACTCAGGGAAGACAACGTTAACAGAGCGGATCCTCTTCTATACAGGCAGGATAGCACAGATGCATGAGGTTGGTTCTCAGAGGAGTCCAGAGCAGAGCTGCTTCTTGTGGGCTGAGCGTGTTGGGTGCCACGTGGTGTTGCTGGGACTTGTTCATCCTCATGATGTAGTGTGTGCGGTGAGGTAGCTGTGCTGGTGGGCTCAGTGGGGCTCTTCTGTCCAAGCTGGAGAAGGAATCCTAAAAATCTGCTGGTTTCCCTCATACCCCTTTAAAAATAAGTTGAGGACAAGAGGATAGAAAGTAATTCCTCTTTTACTGCAGTGTTCTCCCTCTTTCAGAACACTTCGAATCTAATTTCCAGAGTTGATACCTGCGTCTGGAAATACCATCCTGTCTGGATGGTAA
This sequence comes from Merops nubicus, assembly GCF_000691845.1. Taxonomy (NCBI): domain Eukaryota; kingdom Metazoa; phylum Chordata; class Aves; order Coraciiformes; family Meropidae; genus Merops; species Merops nubicus. The sequence continues at coordinate 13,803 of NW_008623046.1, read as the reverse complement.
ATGCACAACAGAAGATACGTTGTAGAGTCACAGAACGGTTTTGGGTTGGCAGGGGCCTTTAAAGGTCATCTAGTCCAAGCCCCCTGCAGGGAGGAGGGACAATGTGTGCTTCTTATGGTGTAGTCAAAGGTAATAATGAGGAACAGAGAACACAGGGTCGTAATTTTTAGCTTCAAGTATGTTATCGTTTTAGAGTTACAGTGAAGCACGACCTCCTGTAGATTTCTGATAACCTTTTTCATGAAAGAACCCCAGAAGAGCAAAATGCGTTGAAGTTGCAGATGAAGCTGCAAAAAACTTGTTTGTAGGTCAAGAATTGTAAGTGATTCTGCTATGTCTGCTTTTTCTCACTGTGTGAAAGATGATGTTCAGCCTATAAAGCACCACTTCTGCACATAGAAAATTCTTAATAAACTCCCTTGGACTCTTTTTTTTTTTTTTTTTTTCCCTAAGGTGAAAGGTAAGGATGGAGTTGGAGCTGTCATGGATTCAATGGAGCTGGAGCGACAGCGTGGCATCACCATTCAGTCTGCAGCAACATACACCATGTGGAAAGACACCAACATCAACATCATAGACACACCAGGTAACGACAGCTCTGAGCTTGCTGCTCCGTGGTGTACACCAAGAACGTGGTGGCACCTGTGTCTTCATCAGTTGAGTTCCTGTGGCTCTTTCTGTGTCACTGGAGACTGATTCTCCTGGCTGTAGCTCTTTTCAGCTATGAGAAAACAACCCCTCGTTACCTTTCATGATGATACCAGATTTTTTTTGTTTTCCAGGACACGTGGACTTCACAATTGAAGTGGAGAGATCTTTGAGGGTACTTGATGGAGCTATTCTGGTTCTGTGTGCTGTTGGAGGAGTTCAGTGCCAGACAATAACCGTGAACAGGCAAATGAAACGTTACAGTGTGCCCTTCCTAACATTCATCAATAAACTGGACAGACAGGGCTCTAGTCCAACCAGGGCAGTACAGCAACTCAGGTATTTATCATCGTACTATAAGATTATTTATCATAATAATATGAAATTATTTGTGAATTAATTCCAAACTGTTCCTGTGAGAGGTTAATACTGTGAATGATGAAAAGGGTTCTCTCGTGGGGTCTGTAGTTACCTGACTTGAGGTTAAATCTTAATCTGATCTCTAACAAGTCTCCATTTTCCCAAGAAAAACGAGTGTTGGTGTCAGCCCAGGCTTGCAGGGAGCAGGAGCTGAGGTTCTGATATTTGTGGTGTTGATGGGACTGTACATGGAGCCGCCTTTCCTGTGGGAGTAGCTCCCTAGATCCATGGGGATATTGAGGTGCCTTAACACACAGCAGGGTGTTTCTCATCAGGTTTGGTGAATGTTTGGCGCTTTCCAAGGAAGGAAGGGTAGCGGTTTTTGTAGGACTGGGATGTTGTTCAAAGACCGTCCGGAGCACTTATCTAGAAGCGACTTTTTTTTCTTGAATCAATTTTTTATTTTCTCACTATTTCAGATCCAAGTTGAAACACAACGCAGCTTTTGTTCAGATTCCAATTGGGCTGGAGGGAAACTTTAAAGGAGTAATAGATCTTATTGAAGAAAAAGCTATCTATTTTGATGGGGCACTCGGGTAAGTTTTGAAAGTTGTGTGTTTCGAAGCTGGAGTGAGTCGTTGTATGAGGTGGTTTCTCCTCAGAGATGAAGCCTGCTGTTTTGGAAAGCTAGGGCTGTGGGTTGTGCTGGGGCTGAGGTGCCACCTCAGTCAGAGATTGGAAGGCTGGCTGACGTGTTGGTCCTTCAGCGTGGTGATGTCCGTGTGTCTGCAGCCAGACTCTCCGGTACGATGAAATTCCAGCTGAGTTCAGAGCTGAGGCTGCGGAGAGACGTCGGGAGCTGGTCGAATGTGTTGCTAACTCAGATGAGCAACTTGGGGAGCTGTTTTTGGAAGAAAAGATTCCTACAACTACTGAGTTAAAGGTAAGTTGATTGTGGTGGTTCTTCTGTCGCAACGTTATCTTGCTCTTTCGTGTCTCCGTCCTCCCCAGTAAAATAAGTCTTAGGAAATTTTGTTTGCCCAAGTTCCCTGCTATGAGTGTCACCTCCCACTGGTGCTCTCTCACTTCAGTCCCTGTTGAGGGCCCATTGCAGATTTGGTTTTTTGGTTTGCAGTGGGAAGTCTGAGCTCATGTGTGCCCTTAAGGGCCCAGCAAAGGGCTCAAAGTTACATCTGCTCATTTTTGTCACTCTCTTGGCTTGCTGTCTTACACCTTGATGGCCATGAGCTGCTTCATGCCCCACAACAAGTTAGTTGTTCATACAATTTGAATGTTTTAGGCTAGAAATGACCTTTAACGGTCATCTAGGCCAACCCATGTTGTGGAGGTGCTGTAGGTTGTCCATGTGCCAGAGAAATCCTGCCTTGCTTTGTATTTACACTGATGACATCGGAGTGAAAAGAGCAGCATGCTAGAAGGGAACTGGAAGGGCTTGACTTGGAGGCTCCACAGGAAAAGAATGTAAGTCAAAATGCAGTTAAAAAAAAAAAAAAGACAATTGCATTTCTTGAAAGAGGGGAAGACATTGATACATGATTTATTTTATCAAATACTTCAGATGTCAAATGGCAGACATGCCAACATAAAAGGATGCTTGTGGAAGGAGTCTGTGGGCCATAGACTGAAAATTCTTAGTTCTCCTGGCAGTTTGGTATCACTGTTTCCTCAAGCAGGTGTTTGCAGAATAGGTGTGGGGAGGCTGGGAAGGGAGCTGCAGCTGTGGGGTCTTTGTGGAGGTCCTGCCACTCCCATCCGTGTGGCTCCGTGGGGGCTGCGGAGCAGCCCAGCGAGCAGTCAGCCCTTCCTGTGGGCTGGGCCACCACAGGCCCGGCACTCCACACGTACCAGAGCGGGTTCTCCTGTGTCATGGCATCCCCTGTGAGGTTTGGAGTTACTGGTGGTGCCTCTGGAGTTACTGTGGTGTTAGCTGCCCCCAGGACAGGTGCAGAACCTTGGCTGCCCCGGCGTGAGCCTGAGGGAGCCTGTGCCACACGTGGACCTGCCTCTGCTGTGCCGTGAGCCTAAAGGTACCCCGAGGACATGTACCCTTGGAGAAGAACTGCTAAGCTGGGTCTCATTTACCACAGGGCCCCGTGGGGTACGTGAGGAACTCGAGGCAGTGACGTGTAGGTGTTGACATGCAGCAGTCTGCTGGCCCTTGTGTCCTGGCAGGGGTAGTGCCAGGGAACCTCACTGCAGGGCTGGAGGGTTTGCAGATCTGATCTCAACATGGTTGATACGACAAGAGGGCGCGGCCTCAGGTTGCACCAGGGAAGGTTTAGGTTGGCCCTGAGGAACAATTTCTTCCATGCAAGTGTTGTCCAGGGCTGTGCCAGGCTGCCCAGGGCAGTGGTGGAGTCCCCATCCCTGGAGGGGTTTCCAAGCCATGGAGATGTGGTGCTGAGGGACATGGGTCAGTGGGGACCTGGCAGTGCTGGAGGAATGGTTGGCTGGACTTAATGTTCTGAAAAGTCTCTTCCAACCTAAATGATTGTGTGGTTGGGTTTTGCCTTTAATGCACACTCAGCACAAGGATTTATGTGATGCCTCTTGCTGTTTGCATTCCCTGCTTGCTAGTCATGGAAGTTAAAGTGAGCAGTAATCATCTAGTGCCTGCTGCTAATAGCTTTTAATTAGTCAAAAATTGAAACTGCCACAAGGGACCAATTGCTTAATGTGACTGAATAAAAAAGTGAGGCCTGAAGAGTACTTGTGGCCTTTCAGTACTTCAGGGGGGCCTGTCAGAAAGCTGGGGACAGTCCTGTCAGCAGGGTCTGTTGGGACAGGAAAAGGGGGGATGGTTTCTAACTAACAGAGGGAGATTTGGACTAGAGACAAGGAAGAAATGTTTGACACTGAGGCTGGTGAGCCCCTGGCCCAGGTTGCCCAGAGAGGTGGTCGCTGCCCCATCCCTGGAACCATTCCAGGTGAGGTTGGCCAGGGCTCTGAACAACCTGTTGTAGCTGGGGATGGCCCTGCTCCCTGCAGGGGGTTGGACTGGATGGCCTGGAGAGGGCCCTTCCCACCCAAACCAGTCTGTGATCCTCTGATTCTGAGCTGGTTGCAGCGGGAGAGGCCTTGCAGGCAGGGTGCTGCTGTTGGAGCTGGATCCGCTTGTGTTTGAGCAGTGGTGCTGCAGAGGCTCCCTGGAGCCTGCCTGCCTCTGGTTGCTTTTCCTTGCCTGCAGCTGGGTGCTTCAGCTGGAGCTGAAGAAGACAAGCCAAATGGAGAAACCAACATTCCAAATGTATCTCTTATTGATAACCAGGCACTTAGTTATTCCAGTAATTAAATATGATTTTATGGAGCTGTTCCTGCTACAAAGCACCTCGATAAAGGCAGAAGTGTAACAGCAGTTTGATAGAGACCTGTGAGGATCTGTCCTTCAGCTGGCAGAGGGGGTGCTGCCAATGTGAATGCATTGTGCTGCTGCAATAGGTGAGAGATTTTGGGCAGGAAGCTATTTTTGATAGCTCCTGCTGGGAGGGAAACCTGTTACCAAGTTAAATTTTTCTCTTCAGCAAGCCTCTGCTTCCCACTTCTGAAAGCCAATTAATTACAGCTCTGATGGCTATAGTATAGCAGATTCAGGTTAATTTGTACTAATACTTCCCTGAAGATGGATTTTCTTTCAGTAGCCAGCAGCCAAGTTTCCACTGAAAATATCTTTTGGTGGAAATGATGCTAAGTGTCATTCCTGGGTCCTGCAGCCTTAGCATCTGATGTTGGCTGAAGAGCATCTGCATAAACATCACCTCATTTGCTGCTCTCCATAACCCTTCACTCAAAGAGCTGGTGTGCCCCAGGTAGTCAGTGGGGTACTCACTGACAATAATCTTGATGTAAAAATAAAGTGGCTTTTTTTTCCCCGAAAGGTAATTGTTGATGAGGATAAATGTGTGGTCAGGTTGCTTCATTTAAAAACGTGTGGCTGAATGAAAACACCAGGCATCAGCACAGCCTGTTCCCAGTGCTCTGGTCGATGAGCACAGACACGGGCTAGATGAGCAGAACTGCTGATATTTTTATTTCCTTGTATGGTTTTTGTGAGCCGTTACGTCAGCGAATTCAAGGAACCACTGTCCTGTTAATTATGAAGGTAGCTCAACCGTCTGTCTTTGGGCACTCTGAATAACTCCCAGATTAGATCGTGTGGTTAAATATCTTGCTCTCTCATGGAGAATTAATTTCTTCTAGCTGGTCAGAGAAGACAGGAGCAATTTAGGCTGGAGAGAGCACCTCGGTAAGTGTGGGGAGATGGCATCCTCTAGTGGCAGGGAGAGGTGGGACCACTGTGGCAACCTTGGCTTCACTAATTGCAGGAATCTTGGCTTCACTAATTAATTGCAGGGTGGGGAGGAGGTCAGAGAGCACCTGTCCACCTCTGTGGAAGGTGTCTGTGGTCACTGTATGGAAGCTGTTGGTGCTTGGTCAAGCTCTGCAGCGGCGTGTGCTGCTTGGGTGAGAGGCACCGACCAAGCAGGAGGTCACTGTGTGGTTTGGTTGGTCTTTCTCGGGTTGCTCCAGTGCCCTGGGAAGATTCCCAAGGCAGTTGGTGCAACTTCAGCCGGTCAGTGGATGAACGTGAAAAGGTTTCTCTGTTGTGCTTTTAAAACATTCTTCAGCGAAAAGCAATCTGTCACTGAGCATGGCACATACCCAAACCTCCCTTCCCTGCCCACCTTCCTCTTGCAGAAGAGTTTGCTGTAGTTTGAAGATGTACTGAAGCATCTCCTCTTCCTTTCACAAATTTAAATGTGCCAGATTTAAATTTAAACAGGGAGAACAAGACATCTAAAACAGAAATTAAGAATCCTGAGTTTACCAGCAGGGAATCTAGAAACTTTTTCTGCATATTTGGGGGGTTTTCTTTATATTTATCGTGGGAAATTTCATTTTTAAGTTGAATTTATGATGAGAGGGTGGGGAAAAAACAGAGATTTCTGACTTCTGTAGAATTCTGATGAGCAAGTTTTATGGGAAGCTCTTGTGTAAAGGGTTGTACAGGAGACTGGGAGCAGCTGCTTCACTCCAGGAGCAGAGATGACCAGCAAGGAGACAGAACCTTGACTGCTGCCTGGTTGTCACTGCATCAGGCTCCTGATGTTGCAGGAGAAGAATAACTCTCTGATAATTTTTAAGCTTGCCATCAGAAGAGCAACACTGAAGAAGTCCTTTACCCCAGTACTGGTGGGAAGTGCACTAAAGAACAAAGGAGTACAGCCACTTCTGGATGCTGTCCTGGAGTATCTCCCCAATCCTTCTGAGGTGGAGAACTATGCCATTCTGAACCAGGGGTAGGTATCTTCATGAGCATACAGAGTGGTCTTGGAATTGGGTTTTAAAGTGGTATAAGCATAAAATCATTGGATCATTAAGGTTGGAGAAGACCTCTAAGAGCATCAGGTCCAACCATCAACTCAACACTTCCATGACCACTAAACCATGACCCCATGTGCCATGTTTACATGCTTCTTGAACCCCTCTAGAGCTGGGGACTCCAGCACCTCCCTGGGCAGCCTGTCCCAATACCTCACCACTCTGCCAGGAAAGAAGTTCTTCCTAATATCCAACTAAACCTCCCCTGGGGCAACTTCAGCCCATTTCCTCTCATCCTAGCACTGGCTGCTCAGGAGAAGAGACAACCCCCACCTCACTCCAGCCTCCTTTCAGGGAGTTGTAGAGAAATATAAGGTCTCCCCTCAGCCTCCTCTTCCCCAGACTAAATAACCCCAGGTCCCGCAGCTGCTTCTCACAAGCCATGTTCCCCAGAGCCCTCCCCAGCTTCATTGCCCTTCTCTGGACCCACTCCAGCCCCTCAAGGTCCTTCTTATGCTGTGGCACCCAACTACTATGTAGCAGGAAACACTACTGGCAAAATACATCATCATTTATAATTCAGATTAAATAATGCCACCATAATTTTGCACAAACTTCCGAAAGCAAGAAAGCTCAACTGTCATTTGAGGATTACTGTTTATACTGGAATTTTTAACACATGTGAAATGTTAAATTTGAAAAATTACTATCTGATGAGAGAGTTCTTTAGAAATTAATGGTAACCCTGAAAAGCAGGAAAAAAACAGGAAAAGCAGAGGGCACATCTGAAATGTGTAAACAAGGTTTTGTTCTTTGGGTGTGTTTGCTGAAGTAGATGGTGGGTTTCATGCTTCTAAATTGTGAAGGCCCATCAGAGCCAGTAAATCACAGAATCCCAGCACGGTGGGGGCTGGAAGAGACCTTTGGAGGTCATCTCATCCAACCTCCTGCTCCAGGAGGTCACCCACAGCAGGGTGCCCAGGATCACATCCAGGTGGGTTTGCTGCTGTGCCTCCTGGATCTGCTGACTAGGACAGACTAAAACTTCTCATGTGGCTCAGGAGTGTTGTCAGAATTGTTCCTGCAGTGCCTTTTCACTCTGAAACTGGAGTTGCTCATGAGATGTGTCTGAGTGTCAAATCATAGAATGGTTTGGATTGGAAGGGACTTTTCAAGGTCATATAGCACAACACCCATAATAATATTAATAGTGTCTGATCGATTGCTTTCATTGCAAAATAGTTGGATATGAAGGACTGGTGATAATGGTCATGGTTTCAGTGTCCTTTTTGAGGTCTGCTGCAGTTTCTGAGATACTTTTTTGAGGGTATGGGAGCTTGTATGCGAGTGTCTTTAAGTCTCAGTTATAAACCGGTGAATCTGGAGGCCCTTAGGGCTTTCCAAGGCTGGGCTCATGGTTAGAGGAGCCTGCCGTGTTTCCTTCATAACATAAACTCCCTTTCCATTCCTGTTTTTTAAGGGATTCTGAGGACAAAACCAAGTTCCTATTGAATTCTGCTCGAGATGATTCCCAACCTTTTATAGGCCTGGCTTTTAAACTGGAGGTAAGCTGTTAACCGGTTTCCTTTCTAATGGAGCAAAACCTGTAGAGAAGCAGGGCACGTCCTGCAAGAGCTCTTGCTCTGCCCTGCAGGTGGGACACACTTCATTTGGGGGGAAAAGCACATATTTAAAGCTTGGTATTTTCAGTGTATCTATTTGAGCATGTGATGGCTTTTCTGGCGTGGTCACTGTGCATATGGTAAAGCTAAATGAGAAATTCTAGAGAATGGATGCCCAGAACATTCCCAGCAACTTTATTCCATTGCTTGCAAGTTCTCCACGCTACCAGCATCTGACCTTGGCAGAGCAGAAGTTGTACTTGCATTGTGTTAACCCTGGAGGAGAAAGGAAGGTGTCCAGATTCAGTGTTTTTGATTTGAGTAGAAAATAGGGCAATTCCAAACAGATGATACTACCAAAAAAAGTTTCAACATCAATTTGTTTAAATTCAATTTAACTTTAACAACTTCTTTAAAAAAAAAAAGTTTCAACCATAAAATCCACAAATGTATCAAACAGTGCCAGTTTTGGAAGTTTTACATTGGATTTTCTGCTTCAAATCCTTAATTTGTTAAAACCTGGGAGGTTTATTTACTTATTTCAGATACTTTCAGGGAAAAAAAATATCCTGGTTTTCTTTGAAGTTGAAAACAATGGAATGCAAGAGAGTTGAAGAGGAAAAAGTGCACAATTTTAACCAAATGAGGTGTTTGCTACCTAGAGAGCAGCAGTTCAGACGTTGTATGGAAAGTGGCTGGTTAAATTACTAGTTAACCTCTTCCTCTGTTGGGAGGGTTTAGGACATGGGTGAAGTAAAGAAAATTGACACAAGATGGCTCTGGAATGGAACTTGGCAAGTGAAAGCTGAGATGAGATTTAAAAACGTTTAATTTATGTATCTAGTGTGTAAATTCAAACCAGAAACAGTCAGGCAGCGCAGATGATGCTTTGAGTAGGTCTTTATTCCCAGAAGGATTATTTCTGACTTCTGATGTGTCTGGATTCCAGGCCGGCCGTTTTGGGCAGCTAACCTATATTCGAGTTTACCAGGGGATGCTGAAGAAATCTGATTATATCTACAACACCAGGACTGGGAAGAGGGTGCGAGTGCAAAGGCTCGTCCGGATGCATTCAGACAACATGGAGGTGAGGGTGGGAGGTGCAGCCTGCATGGATTGCCTCTAGAGCTGCTCCTCCTAAACCAGCTTCTTGCTTTCCAGCTCCCTCTGAACCATGCCATGTGTCAGATTTCTGCTTTTCTTGTTCATTCATACTTACCTGTGGCACTGGATAGGGGTCTACAAAAAAAATGGAGTGATCACTGGTGTATTCTTCTCACTGAAGTGAAAGAATCTTTGCCCAAGAAGAATTCTGAAATGGTTTTGAGGTGGTAAAGAATGCTGGCTGTGGTATTATCCCTATATTCCAGGCTTCTGGGAGAAGGGAAATAGCATTAGCAAAATACACACAAAAATTTTTTTCTGTGCAATTACTGAATACAATTCCTGAATTTAAAAAACCATTCTCCAACTGCTGCAAATCCTGCCCTTTCTTTTTTATAATTTCCTGATAGGAAAATTCCATAGTGGGGTCAGCACTGCCTGGAACATAATGTGTTGCTTGCTTCACGTTGTTAAACTAGAATAAGTTAACATCCATGCTGAGGTCCCCTTTTTCTGCTTTGAATAAAGAGAATATTTACAGAGCTTTTTACCAAAACTGGAGTTTTCCAAGGAGCTTCAAGCTTTTAAACACAGCATCTATAGATCTTCTCAAAACCAGGTGCCGTTTGTAATGTCTCTTTCGGTGTTATCTAAAGACTAAACTTTTGTTTCCTAAGGATGTGACGGAAGTTTATGCAGGAGACATCTGTGCACTGTTTGGAATTGATTGTGCCAGTGGGGATACGTTCACGGATAAAACGAGTACGGACATTTCCATGGTGAGTACACCTGGCCATCCACCTGCCTCACATTTCTTCTGATCATTTGCTATATTTCAAGGAGCCTGAATGTATAAAGTGTTTAAATACATCACCTTCATATCTATCTTTATTTATTTTTTTTTATAACTATCTATCTATCTATCTCTGTATTTCCAAAATCTGATAGCAAGCAGAGTCTTCTAACTAGTGTGAAATCCAGAGATCAACTCACATCTAGGAAACAGTATTGGAAATACTGAGTTCTTCAGACCAAACTGCTCTGGAGAAATTGCATCACCAGCTGCAGTGGGACTCGATTGTATGATCTCTTCCTTTATGGTCCTTGCAGGAATCAATTCACATCCCCGATCCTGTCATTTCGGTAGCTATGAAACCTTCCAACAAGGTAGGATCCTATAAATCAACCTCTTTCTGACTGAGTTACCTTTCCTCTGCTGCTTTTATTATTTTTTTGTGGCTTAGCAGGTAAATACAGATCCACAGACCAAGATGAGTCTTGCTCTAAAAACATTCTCTCTGAAGTACTTAAGAAGACATCATTCAGATCCCGTGGCTGGTGACTTTATGGCCTTAGATGGTATCACTGAGCCATAAACAAGATGCACACCTCTGACCTGGGTGAACATGGACTTGAAGTAACTGGAGGGATAAATACACTTAAAAATGTCTGGCTGTGTTTCAGAAAATAACCTTGTGTGAGCAGAGGTGCTCAGCAGTTGCTGGGAAATATTTTTTTTCCTTTTTGTTGTGTGACTTTTGCGTGTTGAGTTAATGTTTTCTTGGGTGATTGTTTTGCAGAATGACTTCGATAAATTTGCAAAAGGTCTGAGCCGCTTCACGAGGGAAGATCCCACTTTCAGAACCCATTTTGATGACGAGAGCAAAGAGACCATTGTTTCAGGAATGGGGGAACTGCACTTGGAAATCTACGCCCAGGTAATTTAGAAAGCAGATTCTGTGGGCTCGGCTTTTTTAACTGTTTTCCCAACCAAGAATTCTTCCTTTCTGGCTGAGACCAAAATCTATCTGCAGCGGGATGATGCCGGCCTTTGATTTTGTAACTGAATGCCTAAGCTGAGTCAAGTTTATGGGATATTTTTCAAATGTATCATCTTAAATATATCTGGTTTGTTTTTCTTTTTTAAGCATATCATTCCCTAATAAGAGATGAGGCAGACAGGAGGGAATAGTGATTTAGGGTGATTTATTTCTTTCTTTCAAGTTGATGTCTACCCTTATTTTAGCCTGTCACAACAGATGTATCTGAAATGTTGACAGAATGAAGAAAAGATGGCTTTCGTCTTGTAAAACTTGAACTTCAGTAAAATCATCATTGCTGTTCCCTTACCAGTATCTAAAGCTGTAGCCCCTTACCAAGGAAGACTGTAGAATGACAGAATAATTTGCAGCATATAAAAAAAACTACAACAAAACCCCCTCCACCACGACCCCCAAAATCGATCTGACCCCAAACCAAAAAACTGGTTAATCCTGATGAAGTTTCTCATTTCAGAAAGACCGATAAAAACAAATTAAAAAAATCCCAGTGTATAGTTCCAATGGAACGAGCCTGAACTTCATGCTGCTTTCTTTCCTGCAGCGAATGGAAAGAGAATACGGCTGCCCTTGCACCATGGGAAAGCCCAAAGTGGCCTTCAGGGAGAACATCTCCGCGCCTGTGCCGTGAGTACCCTGAATTCTGAAATGCAGAATTTGAGTATGTAGCAGAAAAAGTGCCTTTTGGCTTCTCAAATCAAAGCACGAGGTACAGGGAAAGTTGAGCTGAGGCGGGGCTTGTTCCTCGGTGCCCCGATGGCACATCTGCCCTTGGCACCCCTCTGCCCACCCTCTATTCAGGTGGGTGCTGTGGGTGCTGCCTGTCCCGGGTCACCTCCACGCCACGCTGCGGGTGCCAGAGAACTGTCATCTGCCAGGGAATGATCTCCTGTGGGCAGAAGAGAAAGCTGTGGGAAGGGAGAAGGGATTTCCTGGGAACAACCGGAACAGGAGCTAGCTGCGAGGAGGCTCCTGGAGCCCCAGTAGCAGTGCAGGGTCAGCACTGCACCATGCCATCCTGTGACCTCTCCAAACAGCTCAGCTTCTCCTGCAAGCTGCTTTCAGCCTCTCTTGTGCTCCATGCTGCTGCAGCTGCGTTTTTCTTCCATGTAGGGAAGTTTTGCAGCTCAAACGTGTCTGTTTTGGATCATCCCTCTCATTGTTAGTGCTGTGGGTATTTTGTTAGTGCTATGGGTATATCCCTCACCAGACAGAGGAACTTCTCAGGGATTTTTCTCCGTGGAAAACTTGGGAACTAAAAACACCACAGATGCCCCAGCTTAGCTGAGGGTGCAGTGGGGTAGGAAGCAGGAGGGCTAGAAGTGGAGTGAGATCCCTGACTGTTACCAGTGGATGATTTCTTACAGGAGATTGCACAGTGGAGAGCTTCTCTTTCAAATTTTCTGTGTTTTTCTTATGAAAACACTCATTCAGATCAAAAAATTAGGATGGAGGATAACACAGAATGTAAATACTGTTCTGGGAAACAAAGTTTCTGCTGCTTTCTTCTGAGAGCTACTGGGGTGGAGGATGCCTCTGTGTACTGGTCCACCAGTGAAGCGGTCCAAGATCCTGGCAGCTCCCTCTTTCCTCTACCCTTGGCCTGTTTGGCAACAGTATCTCCCAAGAGGTGAAGGAATAGTTTATTGAACCTCTGCCATTCCCAAAAAGGCCCAGAAATAGCTAAAAATTGCTGTCATGGGTGACTGTAGCCCTAATCTCCCCTGTTTGCTGACTGGCCTGCAGGTGTCCGATCCATCACCACCCCACCGTGTCCATGTCCGAGTTGGGAGGTTACACAGTTGGCAGTTAAAAAAACAAACTGAAAAAAAGGCTTTTTAGAAAGAAAGACTTCTTACCTGGGACACCATTTCGTGGAGTAGAATCATGTAGTCAAATTCAAGATATTCATCCCTTCTTTTCTGAAAAGACAAGATAACAAGGGCTGAATTTGGGGCTTCCCCCCACCTTAAGAGAAGTGAATCAGTTCTCTTGGGTTATGATAAAAGCTCCCTGATAGATTTCAGGTGAAACTGGCACCTCCTGGTAACAAATGAAGCAGATGGAGCTTAGTCCTAAATAACATTGTCAGTAGGATAAGACTTGGCAGGAACTCCAGAGGTCTTAGAGTGGACAGCAAGTTATCAGTGACTGTGTGAGCAGCAGAATATACACTGGCTTTTGGACCAGTGTTAAATAAAACAAAGTGCACGCTCTTTATTTATCTGTTCTTCAGGGAAAAGGAACAAGAACTACTAAAGAGAGATAGAAACTGGTTTACTTCAACAGTCTTCTGTCTGCCTTATCCTTAAATTCATCTGGTTTAAGGTTTTTGAAGTGCTGCTCCTGCCCAGCCCTGTGGCAGCTGGGAGCTGCTTCCAGGCAGCCATCAGAGGGAGCAAAATGTTAACAAACCCTCCTCCCAGAATGAGTTTCTGCCTTTCTGCAGAACTTCACCTGAGTGGAAAAACATTCGGGCTCTGAAAGTCTGTGCTAAAGATTCCTGATATATTGGGGTTTCTAAATTGGAAATCCTGCTTCTTTAGCCTAACTAAATTTCCTTGAATTTAAAGCTGACCATCCTTTGAGGAGTCATTCTTAACTCGCAGTATATTTTCTCAAAGTAGGACAGAGAAGAACTAGGAGAAGCTATAGAGCTCTATTCATTTAAAAACAACCCCCAAAATTTGCTCTGATAATAACTTTTCTGAAAGCAAGTTGCTTATCAGTTAAATGTGTTCCAGGCAAGAAGTCTGCAGTGCCTGACAGTGGCAGCTACTGACGCAATTGAGTATCCATTGTGAGATTTGCCAGTTGTATTTCTCTCTTAGCTTAGGTCTGCTCAGGATAAATACATCACTGCTAATGTAGTCAATGGGACAGAATCTAGT